>NW_022437218.1:199596-222632 GCF_009761245.1 Sapajus apella
CCAGCATTTGTTATTGCCTGTCTTTTGAATAAAAGATTTTAACTGGGGTGAGATGACATCTCATTGCAGTTTTGATTTGAATTTCTCTGATGATCGTTGATATTGATTCCTTTTCATATGCTGGTTTGCCATTTGTAAGTCATCTTTTGAGAAATATCTATTCAAATCTGTGCTGAAGCACCTGGAGCTGGAGGTGGGGTGAAACAAGCACCCCTGTGGCTGCCACCAGGGGGATTGTGCTGGGCCAAACCTGAAACCAGCCCAGCACTGAGTCTCACCCAAGACCCACTGTAACCATTACCCAGCTACTACCTGTGTTTGCTTAAGGTCCTAGAGCTCTACAATCGTAGAGGTGAAGACAGCCAAGCTTGTGTCCTTCCCTTCAGGATGGCAAGTTTTCACAGGCTCTGGGGAGGTCCAGAGTTACTGTCCGGGAGCCAGTCATTGGAGTCAAGAACCTTAGAAATCTGCTTGATGCTTTATTCTACTACAGCTAAGCTGCCACTCAAATCACAAGACAAAGGCCTTCTCACTTTTCTCTGCTTTCCACAGGAAGAGGAGCCTCTCCCATGGTCATCGCCACCACAGACCCACATGGGATACTGCCAGCCCATCACCAATGTTCGCTTTAAGGCCAAGTACTCTTCAGTCAGCTTGTGGTGAATGCTGCCAGGCCTGAGACTCACACTTCAGGGCAGTGGGCTCCCCTCTGGCCTAGGGCGGTCCAGATGCCATCCAAGAGCCAAGGCCTTTGGAATCAGGGATCCCAGGAGCCTGCTTGGTGCTCTGCCCCACTGAACTGAGCTGGTACATAAGGTGCAAGACTAAGTCCCCTTTTCTTTCCCATCTGCTTTCCTCAAGCAGAAGCCATCTCTTGCCATAACCACTAGAGCTGGGAATGTGCTGGCTGTCATCTGAAGCCAGCATGTCTCAGTCTCACCCAAGGCCCATGGCATATACCTAGATACCACTGCTGCTGCTTCAGGACCCAAGGGCTCTTTAGGCAGCAGGTGATGAATTCTGCCAGGACTTGGTCCTTCCCTTCAAGGCGGTGGGTTCCCTTCTGGCCCAGGGTGTGTCTAGAAATGTCATCTGAGAACTAGGGCTCAAAATGAGGGCCTTATGACCCTATTCCTCTGTGGCTGAGCTGGTATCCAAGACA
The DNA here is from genome assembly GCF_009761245.1 of Sapajus apella. NCBI lineage: Eukaryota > Metazoa > Chordata > Mammalia > Primates > Cebidae > Sapajus > Sapajus apella. Next base: position 200,759 of record NW_022437218.1, read on the forward strand.
CAAGTCAAAGTTCTCTTTAGTCTTCCCTCTCCTCTCCTTAATTGGAAGGAAGAAGTCACTTTTGCTGCTGCGAGCTGCGCTGCCTAGGGTTGAGGGAAAGACAGCACAAACACATCCTCAGCCAGCCGGGCTGGCGTCTCACTAGGTCACGTGCCTCCCACAGCCACTGGCTCTGAGCCCAGCATGACACTAGGACTTGCTAGGAATTGCAGTCTTCGTGGCCTAAATTGACTTTCAACTCTATTTAGGAACCCAGAGCCTTTTAGCCCACAGTGGTGAGGCTTATAAAAACTTATGTTCTAACTGCTGGGATGGATGATGCCCCTCTGCCTAGGGCTGGTCTAAATTCTTCCTCTGTGGGTAGGTGTCAAGTGACTGTAACCTGGTTTTCCTTTCCGCTATGACAGGGCAGCGCAGAATTCAATGCAGGGTCTCATAATTACTGCAGTCTCTTTCTCCCAGTGTACAGATTTTCCATGCCACAGGACCACTACTGGGGAGTGAGGGAGGGGTGGCTTCAGGAATTCAAGACTGTTTTTTTACCTTCTTCAAAGTCTCTTTCAGAGATAGTTAAAGCCAGGTACTGTGGTCACTTACCTGATTGTTGGTTCTTATGAAGGTGTTTTTTTGTGTATGTAGATAGTAGTTAAATTTGGTGTTCTTGCAGTGGGGACAACTGGTGAATTTTTCCGTTTAGCCATCTTGCTCTGCTCCACCTTGACACTTTCTGTTTTATCTTTATTTTTCCATTTCATTAATTTTTGCTCAAATCTTGTGTATTTCTATCTACAGGTTTATTTCTAAACTTTTGCTAATGTCTTCATCTGGGCTCTGAATAGCCTTTCTTTGTAGGGACTGCAAGTTTATAAATTCCTGTAGTACCTTCTAGTGGCAGTCCTCAATTTTTGATATGTATTATTTTATCAATGTTGAGTTATAAAAAGTTGCACAGTATGAAGTCTTATGTGTCTCACTTTTGCACTCAATATTTTGTTTATGAAATGTTGTTACTTGTAGCTGTAATTTACTTACTCTCAGTTATCGTACATAATCTTTCATAAATGAATATGTCACCATTTTTCCATCTCTCTGTTTGTGGATATCTGGCTTGTTTCCAGTCTTTGGATATTATGAAAAATGCTGCTGTGACCATTCTTGTACATGACTCTTGAGGTACATGTCCATACATTTATGTTGATTATGTATGTAGGAGTGAAATCTCTAGGGCAAAGAATATGCTTATATTAAATTCTATTCCATGATGCCAACTATTTTCCAAATTATTTGTACAATATCACTCTCTCCAGCAGTGTGTGAGTACCGACCTCTGCTCCACAGTCTTGCCAATGCTTACTATTGTCAGTTTTTAAAATTTTAGCCATTTGGTAATGTATAATGGTGGCACAAAGAGGTGTGCATTTGCATTTTCCAACTATAATGAATTTAAACAATTTTGTATGTGTGTTGGAGTTCCTCTAAAACCCATGTGGAAACTTAATCCCCAAAGTGACAGTATTGAGAGGTGGGGGCCTTTAAGAGGTGATTGCATTATGAGGGCACTGCTCCTAATTCATTCATGGATTAATGGGTTAATGAATTAACACATTATCATAAGAGGCAAACAGGTGGCTGTATGAGAAGAGGAAGAGAGACCTGAGCCAGCACATTAGCATACTCAGCCCTCTTGCCATGTGACACCTTGAGCCACCTTGGGGCTTCACACGGAGTCCCCACCAGCAGGAAAGCTCTCATCAGATGTGGTCCCTTGACCTTGGTCTTCTCAGACTCCATAAGTAATAATTAAATTCCTTTACTTTATACATTACCCTTCTTTGGTAAGTCCTAGTTCAGGTCTTCTATATTGTTGATTATTTTCTGTCTACTAGTTCCAACAGTTGCTGAGAGGGAGATGTTGAAGTCTCCCACTATAATTGTGAATCTCCTCTCTCCTTTCAGTTCTATCAGTGTTTCTTCAGGTATTTCAAGGTACTGTTTTTGGTGCATATGCATTTAGAATTGTTATGATTTCCTGGTGGGTTTAATCATTGGTATGTTAGCTCTTAAGCCTACCATTTTGTTATTTTCTGTTTGTTTCCTCTGTTTGTTTATCATTTATTTTTCTCTTTTCTTGTTACTTGAATAATTTTTCATATTTCATTTTGACTTATTTATAGTGTTTTTTGGTGTGTTTCTTCATATAGTTTTTATTTTGGTTGCTCTGGATATTTCAATAGGCATATGTGACTTACCACAGTCTGCTGGTATCAACGTTTTGCCACCTTGAGTGACATGTGGAAATCTTTCTTCCATTTAGGTTCTCTTACCTTTCACAATTTATTTTTATATTTATTTTTTAGACACAGTCTCGCTCTGTCTCCCAGGCTGGAGTGCAAAGAAGTGACCTTGGCTCACTACAACCTCTGTCTCCTGGGTTCAAAAGAGTCTCCCACCTCAGCCTCCCGAATAGTTGGGACTACAGGCATTTGCCACCATGCCCAGCTAATTTTTTTGTATTTTTAGTAGAGATGGTATTTCATCATGTTGGCCAGGTTGGTGTTGAACTCCTGACCTCAGGTCATTCATCTGTCCTGGCCTTCCAAAGTGCTGGGATGGCAGGCGTGAGCCACCACACCCAGCCCCTTTCACAATTTTATATACTGTTATCTTGAGCATCAGATAATGTTATAATTTTTGTTTTGATCTTCAGATTCTTAAAATAAAGCTCATGTGAGAAAGGATGGCCTGTGGTTTGTACTCACATGTCTTCTTTTTATGTTGTTCTGTCTTATGCTCTGTGGTTCCTTCTTTTATAATTTCCTTCCTGTTGAAGATCTTCCTTTAGCCAGTTTTAAGGAGAGGTCTGGAACTGACAAATTCTTCTAGCTTTTATTCACCTGAGAATGTCTTTAGTGCCCCTTCATTTTGGTAAAATAATTTTGCCAGATAGAGATTGTGGTTGACATTTCTTTTCTTTTAGCACCTGAAAAATGTTGTACCAATTCCTTCTGGCCTTAAATATAAAAAAGATTTATTATGATAATAAATCTTTCAGAAGAGGTTATGTCACCCATGGATTCAAATAAGAAATCCACTGTCATTCAAATGAAACTTGGAGGTAGAATGTCATTTTTTTCTGGCTGTTTTCAATAATTATGATGTATTCATAATATATATGTATAGATGACTTGTTGGCTCTGTTTCTCTGGAGAACAGTGACTCTTACATGGACTATGAGCCTAGAACATTTTGTTGTGCCAGAAAGTATAGAAGTCCTTGAAAACTGATTAGGGCAAAACAAAGGATGGAGGATTTAGCTTGATGAGGCTCCCACTGGCCAAATCTGAGATAATCTGAGCATAAAAATGAGTAATGACAGGATTGTAACCCAGTGACTAAGAACAGGATGCATGCTATCATTTTGAGTTATAAAACAAATGAATGAACATTCTTATTTACAAGAAATGGTGTAGAATTAGAAAATCACCATTTTGTAGCCACCATTGTAATAATTGATTCAGGCAGAAAACATCAATGGATGCTCGAATCATTGTTGGAAGTTAAATTAAAAAATAGATTTATTTATATAAATTACTTTTTAATTTTAAGGGGGAAAAAAACCTTTACAATGGGAAAACCTGGCAGACACTACCATGATATTGATGGAGGTTAACAACATGAGCAACAAGACAAACCAGCATTATGTTGATGTCCTGAGAAGGATACAGCACCATCCCTGCCAGAAATGCATAACCCAAATCTAATCATGAATGAACATCAAACTCAAGTAAAACACATTCTGCAGAACCGTGGCCTGCACTCTTCAACAATGTCAAAAAATCAATGTTAAATTAGATAATTATATTATGGTTATATAAGAGAATGTCCTTGTTTTAGAACATAGGCTGAAATGTTTGGATATGGTTGTGATATCTGCAATGTATTCTCAAATGTTACAGAGCGAGAGAGAAAGAGAGCACAGGCAGGATAAAATGTTGTCTGGTGACTCTAGGTGAAGGGTTTTTGCAGGTGGACTGTATTACTCCTAAAACCAAGTGGGTTCTGCCAGCTCCCGGGTCCTGGGCGCTTGGATTCTTGAAGCAAACAGTCACACTCATCAGAGGGCTGCAAACAGGGCAGGTGATGCCTGAACACAGCTGACTGCTATCTTGGTTTAAAAATGCAGACTCTGGAGTCAGATGGTTGAATCTCTATTACACTCCCAATTTGTGTGACCTTGGTCAAGTTCGTTAACTTCTTTAGGCTTCAGTTCCCTCAAATGAAAAATAGTATGGGAATTGGCGTTGTGTTCTAAGATTGCTTGGAAGATTAACATGAGTCAGTAAAATCTATAATGCCTATAAGGGTGCCTGAAACACAGTAAGCATGTATAAATATGAATTCTTATATTTATTATTAGTAGTAATTGGACAGATAGCAAAGAAGATTCTTCAAATTTCTCTATCACTTAGGGGTCTAAAACTTCCATCTGATACTATTTAAAGGAATTTGGGTAAGTCCTCATACAGAAAATGAGCCTTTCTTAATTTTGGAATGGTGATAAAACACTGGGTTTTAGTCCCACCAGAATCTTCTACCTGAAAAGGAACTAAGCCAGGTGGTTGGGCAGTACAGAATGGAAGGAGGGAGCAGGGAACTAATCCTGCCTGCAAAGGCCAAAGAACAAAGAGACCCTGGGGAATCTAGAACCTGGTACCAGTTTTCTTCAACTCCCATGAAAATAGCCAGACTGCCTGACATGGTTTGGCTGTGGACCCATTGAAATCTCAACTTGAATTGTGTCTCCCAGAATTCCCAAGTGTTGTGGGAGGGACCCAAGGGGAGATAATTGAATCATGGGGCCAGTCTTTCCTGTGATAGTGAATAAGTCTCATGAGATCTGTCGGGTTTATCAGGGGTCTCCACTTTTGCTTCTTCCTCCTTTTCTCTTGCCACCACCATGTAAGAAGTACCTTTCACTTCCTGCCATGAATCTGAGGACTCCCCAGGCATGTGGAAGTATAAGTCCAATTAAACCTCTTTTTCTTCCCAGTCTCAGGTATGTCTTTATCAGCAGTGTGAAAACAGACTAATACACTGCCTGACACTCTTTCATGAATCATTTTTGCATCTAAGAGTAAATTGGGAGTAAAATAACAGAAAATAAAACAGAATATTTTAGAAACAAAAGAATGCCTAAGCTATGCTCAGTAGTACATTCACAGTTCTCAATAGCCTTAACATTTAAAAGAGAGAGTTTCGTGAACCATTATTCTTATATCTTGGTTCTACCAAAGTGCTGCTAAAGGCTTAGCCTGCTGCAATGACAGGGTACTTGGGCAGGTATGTTAAATACTACACCTTGGTAGAGATAACAGAAACATAATCTTGACCTTCCCATTAAAACTAAAGGAAAAATTTGACTGAAGTTTTCAAGTAGCACCCCTAAGGAATCACACATAGAAGGTACTCAATAAATATTACAGCTTGAATAAATGAAACAATGCCACTGAGAGCCTCAAAGACCTGGAGTACTCTCAGATAACTGGTGTATTAGTTAGACTTTGCTCTGTAACAAACCACTTCAAAACTTAGGGGCTTAAAATAGTAACCTTTTATTTCTCATGAGTCTACAGGTCAGTGGGGCACTTCTGCTACTCTAGGCTGGACGTGGCTGATCTTAACTGGCTCTCAGTGATCAGTCAGTGGATTGCTGGACCTGGGCCATCTCAGATGACTTCAGTCCTCCCCTGCATGTCCTGCTCATCCCTTCAGCAGGCTAAGCTGGGCTTATTCTCACGGCAGTGGCAGAGGTCCAAGAAATAAGTGAAAATGCACATGTGCTTTTCCAAGCCTCTGATCCTATCCTGTTGGCCAAAGCATGTCACAGCATCAAGCCCAACATTGTTTCGGGAGAGCCGTACCTAAATGAATGGCAAAAGTGAGGCATGAAAAATTGGGCCGATTTCTGCAATGAATCCTCTATAATTGGGAATCATGTAGATAAGTGTTTTGGGACAGCACATCCAAATGACAGGCATAAAGTAACGAAATTTGTGGCCATCTCCTTACCACAGTTGTTTCGAATGCAGTTGTTGAATTATTTGCCATATGTCACCCAGTTCAGCATGGCTATCACTGTGATGCAACCTTCTATGTCTCTGAGGATTTATAAGAGATCTAACTTTTTTAAAAAGAAAGAAATTGGACCACTATCCCACAGTTCACAAAAATCAATTTCAGATATATCAAAGATCCGTATACAAAAGGAAAAAATCCAAAGCTTTCAAAATTAAATGTTGGGTAGGTGGGGTGGGGATCTCTTAATATCCTTAGAGTAGAAACAATTCTTTAAAAAGACACAAGATACATTACCTATATAGGACACATTTTCAAATCTAGCCATATTGAAATTGAGAATTTTTGTTAATCAACAGTTACCTCAAAGGGAATGTTTTTAAAAGTCATGATGTGAGATAAAACATTTGTAGCACATGTAATCAAAAAATGACTAGAACCTGGGTACATAAAGAACTCCTGTAAACAGTGTTGTGCTGGAAAATGTTTAACAACTGGTTTTCAGACCCTAAAAGTCCTTATTTTTAGCATTTGCTTGCTTCCAGGATATAAACACTTCCATGTGGCCAATTTCAAGCCACTAAAATAAGGTCAGCAAGTAGGGCCTTGGGAGTAGATGGTTGCAGTTGGCTCTCAGAAGGCAGGTATAAAGGCTGCAATACAAAAGTCAGCATGAAAAACGAAACAACCCAATGGGAAAAGTGCAAAAGACTTCAGAAGGCTTTTATCAGGGCTGTCTTAGTCCGTTTGTGCTGCTGTGAAGAAATACTTGAGTGTGGGTGGTTTATAAAGAAAAGAGTCATATTTGGCTCAGCATTCTGCAGGCTGTGCAAGAACCATGGAGCCGGCATTAGGCGAGGGCCTCATGCTGCTTCCACTCATGGCAGAAGGGGAAGGGAGCCCATGTGTGGAGATCACTCAGCAAGAGAGGAAGGCGAGGAGGTGCCAGGCTCTCTCTAACAACCAGGAATGAATAGGGTGAGAACTCACACTCCTTCCCCAGGGAGGGCATTAATCTCTTCATGAGGGATCCACTCCCATGACCCAAACACCTACCATTAGGCCCCACCTCCAGCACTGGGGATCAAATTTCAGCATGAGATTTGGAGAAGACAAACAGACCACCTCAAACTATAGGAGGAGCATAAAGGAGAAAACCTAAATAGACAATAAAAATATGAAAAGATGCTCAACCTCATAACTGATGAGAGAAATGCAAATTAAAGCCACAATCAGATACATTTCACACCCTCCAGATTGACAAAAGCTAAAAAGTTTGTCAGTTTGGGGTTGGTCATGCGGAGCTGTGGTACTAGCCTGTGCTAGTACAAACCATTGTGAGAAGCAGCCTAGCATTTCCTAGAAGAGGTGACTGTGCACACCCTACAACCAGCACTTTCATTCCTGAAACTGTAAACATGCCCTAGGGAAACTCTTGCCCATGCATCCCACAGGACACACAGGGTTTGTGGGAACACCATTAGCAATGGGAAAAAATAAAAACAAACCATGTGCCCATTAGCAACACAATAATTTATAGTCTCGATATATGATGGAATACAATTTCACAGCAGTCAAAACTAATGAATTATGGCTACACGTATCGATATGGATAAATCCCAAGAACTTCATGGAAACAGAGAGCATCACAAAAGAATGCATGTAACATAACTACAATACTATAAAGTTCGTTATCTATACTAACAAAGACAGAGGTGTTTATCAGCAAAGTCAGGTTGGTGGTTGAGGAGGGAGGCAAGAGAGCAAGGGGAGTATGATCTAAGCATGGGGTAGGAAGGGAGAGGGGCTATTCCACGCGACTGGAAATAGTCCATTCTCAAAGTAGGTGTGAGTGTGGAGGTGCTCACTGCACTGTTGCTGCGGAGAGGTACGCTTGCATTGCATAGATTCTTCCACGTATGTATTTCAAATTTGGCTTCATCACAAGGCTTGTGGGGGAGTCAGTGCAGTGTGTTAAGTGTGACAGCTGAGGAAAGCCCCAGTCGCAGGGGACAGAGAGAGGGGCACATGTTGTCACCTGGCGGTGGGGTGGGTGCGGGAGAAGCGTCCAGGCTGCAAACTGAGCTGCAAACCACGGAGGGACTTAGGCCAGGAAGGGGCAGTGCGGGGCCCTCCAGGCAGAGGAGCAGTCCTGAAGCCACCCTGCTGCGACGAGGACTCCGCCTGTCCTGTTCCCTGTTATACGGGCTGCCTGCCCCCGGCACACATGCGCACACACGCCCACATATCAGGCAGACGAAGAAGCGGTCAGAACTCAGCTAGCCTTCTTCCTCCTAGCAAAACACACACACACACACACACACACACACACGCACGCACGCACAATGGGTGTCAGCCTTTCCTCTAGTTGTGCCTTTATTTCAGCTTGTGGTTTTCATGTTTCATCACAAGAGTCTTCGCAGCAGAACTTGGCCAACCCCACAGCCGTCGGGAATTTCTGATTGATCCTGCGTTCGTTCCGCAGCTTGGCCTGCGCTTCAGCCTCTCGCGACCCAGCGGGGCTGCTCCTTCCCAGCCGTCTTTGCCTCTGGGCTGGACCTCTCGGGGCCGCAGAGACCCCAGGTCTGCGCGGCCGACCGCTGAGTCCAGGGAAATGAGGCGGAGCGTCCCTGCGGAGCCGGTGCAGAACCGTGGGACTGAGGGCGGTGGCCTCCGCGGGGAGGGGGGGCAGCCCAGGGCAGACTCCGGCACAGACTCCTTCCGCCCTCCCGGGGCAGCCTCGAAATCCCCTCCGGATGCCTAGGGCCAGGAGCTGCGGCTCCCAAAGCCGGTTTGGCCTTCGGTCTTGCCCCCGTCTCCTCCGCCCTAGGAGTCCCCTTGGGGGCCAGAGCCACCCCCAGCCCGCGGAGGGAAGAGGAGCCTTTCCTTCCGGACCGAGTGTGGCAGCCTGTGTGGGGGGACCTGCGCCCGGGCAGCCCCAGGGCGAGCTCCTTTCCCAAGAAAGAGGGACATTCATTTCCCTCTGCAAGGTCGCAGCGTTGAAAGGCTTCTCCGCGGCATCACTCAGTCCAACTAATGATCGGGAAATGAGGTAAAAACGAAGAGCCGAGCCGCAGCCGCTCGCCTCCACCTAAAACGCAACACAGAGCGAGCCGCCGGTGACCCTGACTCAGGTGGCCCCGGGCGCTTCCCACGCCCAGACCTGGAGCCACACTCGGGCCCTCAGGGCTTCACTGCAGAGCTGCTATGCCTCCTTTGCGGGGAAGCCCCACTGCCTAGACAACCACTGCCTTCTGAAGGCGATGTCTGTATTTGCAGGGAATGAACGGAGGCGCCGGGCCCGAATCACGTTTCGTCACAGGTCTTCAGGGCAGGATTTGGCAGTCAGGCCTTTCCTGGTTTCCAGGTCTCCGGCTTGGTGGGGCTCGCAATGCCTCTCCCTTCATTCCTGGTAAACACGCTCGGCCTGAGCACAGCGGCCGTGGGGCTGTTTCGCGTGAGCCACGGCTGGTTCTAAACGGTCCTAATCGGGCCACCTGCCACCAGATGAGAAACAAGTAAAATTCGGTTACCAGGGGATTGCTTCTCTCATCCAGCTGTGAATCGTGTCCTCAGCAGCCTGCACGCCCGCGCCTCTCCAGACTGAGACCAAAGACACTCGCGCCACCGTCCGCAGCTCTCGGCTCGTGAACTTAGACTTCAGACCTCTGCTTCACTGCAATAAAGAGACCGTTGTGGAAATACGGAAGAAAGTTATGTGCAATAAATATCTTTTAAATGATTTAAATGTGTCCTTCCTACTCCAGCACACACGTGTCCTCCTGAACTGGACACCAGGCCAGGCCAAGGAAAAAAAAGAAGCTCTTTTGCAAGGCAGAAGCACACCCTCTTAGCTAGAAACAGGCTTCTAGGTGGCTCACCTTCTACTAGTAGAACAGGTAGAGTTAACTGCTAAAGTGTGGGACCTGCTACGTTGAAGCCAATCTTCTCTGAGCAAGACTCTATTTTTTTCTTACCTACAACACATGAAAATTTTAGGTCACCAGGAAACAAGACTAGTCAAAGGGTTTCATTTTTTCTTTATTGCCTGTTTATTACAATTCAGAAGAAAAATGGCCAACTAGAAAAAAATATATGTAACACATATCAGACTGTCAAATATATCTTTTTTTTTTTTTTTTTTTCTGACAAGATCTCATTCTGTGACTGGGCTGGCGTGCAGTGGTGTGATCTCGGCTCATTGCAGCCTTGAACTCCCAGGCTTAAGCGATTCTCCCACCTCAGCCTCCTGAGTAGCTGGGACTATGGCATGCATCACCACACCTGGCTAATTTTTATGTTTTTTGTAGAGATGAGGGTTTTGCCATGGGCCCAGACTGGATTTTTTCCTTTATATATAAGAAAGCTTGGCAAAGGATATGGACAGACAGGAAATCCAGCTGGCTCTTGAGCATATAAAAGATGCCCCATCACACTGGTAATAAGAAAACTATATTTTAAAACTACAGGATAGTATTTTCCAGTCTAAGATTAGCCAAGTTCAAAAATGAGGAGAGTGGCTTGTGTCTGGGAGGATGTGGGGAAGCTGCATTCTTGCTCATTACTGTCGGTGTGCCCCTTGGAGAGATAGCATGGTGGGCAGTTTGCTAATGCCTTCCAAAGGTAAAAGTGTACACACTCTTTAACCCAGCAATTCTGCTCATTTGTTCTACAGACTTGCTTGCATATGAAATGGTTTGTCAGTGAGGATGTGCACTGCAACGTGGTTTCCCGTAGCAAATATGCAAACAATCTACATCTCCATAAATAAGAGATGGGTGAGATAAATAGTGATGCATCCACAGAACTATGAGTAGCCATTAAAAGGGTGTCTTCATATGAAGTAGCATGCAGAGTTCTCTAAGAAATATTATTAAAGGAAATGCAAGGTGCAGAGCTGTGGGTACATCTACCACTAATGTAAAACACTAAAAAGCATTGTGTAAGGATATAAATGAGGCTGTTGATAGTGTTCTTTCCAGGGAAAGAAAATGGGATGACTGTGGGAGAAGAGTTGGAGTAGACTTAACTTTCACTTTCAGATTTTGTGCTGTGTTCATACTTTGTCTATTCAAAAAAATTAACAAATAAAAATGCATTTTAAAAATTAGAGGCCAGTGTTACCTACAGTTTGCAGCCTTCTGTGTAAAAGCAGGTGTATTCAAATTCTCCTAAGAAACAGAACCACTAAGGTATCTATATTTCTATATCTATATTCATAGATCCATATCTCTGTATCTGTCTATAGAGAGAGATTTATTATAAGGAATTGGAGCCTGAGAAATCCAGACCCCAGGCAGCAAATAGTGGTATATGACTTGCTTTCATCAACAGAATATGCTGGAAGTGATGTTTTGGGTTTACAATTCCAGTCTTTAAAGAATTATTAGCTTCTGCTTCTCTTCTTGTGGAGTCTGGGCAAGATAAGGTGTTAAACTATACCAAGACAGCCATGCTGTGAGGAAGCCCAAGTTATCCATATGGAGAGAGAAACCACATAAGGGAGCACTGAGGTGCTAGACTTGTGAGTGCAGCCTTCTTGGACCCTCTAGCCCAGATCAACTCTGTATATGCAGTCCACGCCATGAGGAGGAGCAGAAGAGCTGCCCAGGAAGCCCTGCCCAAACTCTAAACCCATAGAATTATGACAAACAATAAATTGTTGTCTTAAACCACTAAATTTTGGAATGTTTTACCACAAAGCAATAGGTTTGCCCCTAACTTACTGGATGTCACTTACAAGGTGACAATTCCTTTAGAGGGAGAGCAAACTGACCACGCCATGGGAAACAAATATTTGCATTCCTGTATCATGTTACTGTGGCAACATTCAATTGTATTCTTCTTTTTACTTTATATGAGACATTAATGGGTGGTTTTCTCCTTGATCTGTTATGGAAGCAAGCATAGCTTCAAACAGCAAGGAGCCTCTAATAGGGGATTTGCAGATGGCCTGCCTATCTCAGAATAGGACACACAGATCTTGAGGTACCTTGTTTAGGATTCAGACAGTAGTCCCTATGAATCCCGTATACTTGTTATGCAAAGGAAAAATTTGCATATCAATTCGAGGTCAAAATGGTGGCTAGGAGGCAGGACTAACTTGCAGCTCCCACTCAGATGGAGCAGCACGTGGAAACTCACATCATGAACTACCCTGGGAACATACCAGGAAAGTCGAGAGAATCCAGACCCTTTGAAGGAGTTGGATTGCCACTGAAGGCTCCATGGGACAGCTGAGGAAACTGAGTTGGCTTGCTTTCTCAGCTGGAAGGCTTGTAGCTTGGGGCAAGTTCTTAGCCCTGCTCACTGGCTGCCTCAAAATAAACTCCGCACTTTTGGTGGCCGAGGGATGGGGGAGGCATGGCGGGAGTGAGACCAGCTTTTTGCGCTGTGGGCTGCATGGGAGCTGGGTAATGTCTGTGTCTGCCAAGTTTCCCCCTCTTCCTGACAACCTGTGTGATGCAGCATAGTCAGCCATAATCCCCTTGGGAACTTAACTCCATTGGCCTGGGAACCACACCTCCATCCCCCAAAACAGCAGCAGCAGGCCCTGCACAAGGAGAGTCTGAGCTCAGACATGCCTAACACTGCGCAGACCTGATGGTCTTTCTCTACCCACCCTGGTAGCTGAAGACAAAGGACAATCTCAGGAGTTCTATGGCCCTTCCTACCACCTGACCTTAGGGTACCTTCTGGTACAACAAAATGTGTTAGGTTCATAGTCCATGTAAGATTCAGGGTTCTCCAGAGAAACAGAGCCAACAGGTCATCTATATATATGTAATAATGAAGACATCGTAACTAAGCTTATTAAAACTGAAGACAATAATATTGAAAACAGCCACAAACAAAATGACATTTTATCTACAAGTGCCATTTCAATGACAGTGGGTTTCTTATTTGAATCCATGAGTGATATAACCTCTTATTAAAGATTTATTATCGGGGCGGCGCCAAGATAGTTGAGAAAAGGCAATACTGGAATGCAGCTCCCAGCAAATGAGATGCAGAGGCTAGAGGACTTCAGGATTCCTAACAAGGTGCCGGGTTCACTTTGGTGGGACTGATAGGGCACTGAAAATAGCCCAGGGAAGGAACCGCAGGGCAAGAGCCACCCAGGGGGGCAAATCAAGACAGGGAGGGGCTCTTTACAGAAAGTGTTGTCAAACATGAGGAAATTAATAGGAAAAAAACTATTCCAGTTCCTAAAAATATGAGTGTTTTGTGTGGTGAAAGAGACCACACATTTCAAAGAGAAATGATAGAGACGGACTGGAGAAAACACTTGCGTTTTAAAATTTTAATGACTTTTACCTGAGCGCGGTGGCTCATGCCTGGAGTTCTTGCAAAGACAGGCTGCAAGGACAGGCAACTACAGGTATGCAGGCTGCAAGGACAGGTGACTAGAGGTATGACGCTTTCTCCCTTTCTAGGGCAATTCAGGATTTCTGGAGCTATTGAGGACTTTTGTTTCAACATAAGGAAACAGAGAAATTCTTAACAGATTGATTTTAAGTCAGAAGAGGAGACAGCAAAGAACTGTCTAAAGGTGACCATGTATTTTGTCACCCCCACAGATACAAAGGGCCATTGTCTCATCCACCACCTTTCGAGGCATCTCACTGCACTTTGAGTGAAATTGAAACTCCTCCCTCTGGCTTACAAAGCACTCGTGCCTAAGCCCTGCACACTCTCCCAGTCTTCCCTGCCCTCACTCCTGCCTGGAGGGCTTCTGTCCCTGCTTCAGTCAGGTATCATCACTTTTGGGGAGCCTTCCTTCACCTCCCTAAGGAGTAAGCCCTCTCTTCTCCTACCACATCTGAAACAGGTCATCTATACATATATAATAACGAAGACATCATAATCGAGCTTATTAAAACTAAAGACAATAACGTTAAAAACAGCCAGGAAAAAAAATGACATTTTACCTATAAGTGCCATTTGAATTCTTAAACCCTGCCCCTCTAAGCCATGATTTTCTTGTATTTCACTTAACATCATGAAATTATCATTTTTTAGCCAGGCACAGTGACTCACGCCTGTAATCCCAGCACTCTGGGAAGCTGAAGTGGGTGGACCATTTGAGGTCAAAGACCAGCCTGGCCAACATGGTGAAACCCTGTCTCTACTAAAAATACAAAAATTAGCCAGGGGTGGTGGCGTACGCTTGTAATTCCAGCTACTTGGAAGGCTGAGGGAGGAGGATCGCTTGAACCCAGAAGGTGAGGGTTGCAGTGAGCCAAGATTTCACTGCTACCCTCCAGCCTGGGTGACAGAGCGAGACTCTGTCTCAAAAAAAAAAGGTTTAGTAACTCTAATATTCAAAAGCTTCCACAAATTAATAAGAAAAAGGCAAACACCATAGAATAGAAAAGTAGAAAAATGGGCAAAGGAGTTGAACAGAAAAAGCACACAAAAACACAAATGATTTATGAATTTGTGATAAAGATAAATGTCGTAAGTTATTAACAAAACAGAAATGTCACAGTGTTTCTCACTCACATTGATAGTATCAAGTCTGGATAAGGATGGAGGGCACGCTGCACCTTTGGGAGAAGCATCAGTGAGTACACTTGTTTTGGAGAGGGTAATCTATCTAAACTAACATTAAATTTTTTAAAAATGCATATCTTTTGCCAGATAATATCATTTCTAGATGTCTAATCTATAGAAATAGTCATACAAATTTAAAAATAAATACAGAAGGATTTTCATCCTATCATTACATGAGATAACATGTTTTAAAGAAAATCTGAATACTAATTAATGGAAAATGGTTACATAAATTATAATGCATACATTTTGTAAAATATGCAGTTACTAAAAGGAATGAAATGCATCAATATTTTCTAAATGGAAAAACTACGAAGATATATTGTTGAGCAAAAAAGCAAGTTGAAAAACATTATGAATTGCATTATTGCATTCTAAAACATAAAATCTGTGTATGTGTATGTGTGTGTACTTGTGTGTGTGTGCATGTGTGTGTATGTTCTAGGGAAAGGAGCAATGACCACCTAACTCCTCCACTGGTGTGTGGTGGGCAGAGTTGCTGCTGCATAAGATAAGATATTGGTTTGGCTGCTTTAGCAAAGATCAAAATAACAGTGACTTAAACAATAAGGAAGTTTGGTTCTCCCTCTTGTTAAAGTCTGGATTGAAGGTGCAGAGGTCAAAGTTTCCAGAGTCTGATCTATGTCAGCACCGTGCTGTTCTGTCAATGCCTCTCTAGCCCACATGGTTGTGGCTGGAGGACCATGACCTGGACAGGAAAGAGGAGTGTGGGAGGAAAGGAGAGACAGGCCCTGTGGAAGGCATGACCCAGAGTTGCACATGTAAGTTACATCACCTTCTTTTGGCCAAAACGTAGTCACGTGGCCACACCACGTAGGATGGGAAAAAGCAGTCCTTGGCTAGGCAGCCCCATGGCCAGCTAAAACGTAGTGGGGTCTGTTATTAAAAGGAAAACAGGAGAAGTCAATATTGGAGAATAACGAGTAGTCTCTCCCATGGATGTCCTGCTGTCTTCTTTGCCAACAGAAAATCATAAAATCGACAATGGAGAAACAGCAGAACATTTATGAAAGAATGCGATTTGTCCACAGCAGACTTATCCACAACAGTAACAGACAACAGAAAATGGAAAATTTTATTTGCAAAGTGATGACAGAAACCAGTGTGAGCATAGCATTCCATATTATGCAAATGATCATTTACGAGGAAGGGAAAGAGAAAAACATTTCAGAGCAAGACACTGAGAATTGGCCGGGCACGGTGGCTCACCTCTGCATTTTGGGCGGCCAAGGCAGGAGGATCGCTTGAGCCCAGGAGTTTGAGACCAGCCTGGGAAACACAGTGAAATCCTGTCTCTATTAAAAACAATTAAAACAGAAGATGAAGACAGTGAGAAGGTACCATTAATAGACATATGCTGAAAGAACTACTAACAGATGTACTACACTTCAGGAAGAAGGAAATTATACCCAGAAGGAACTGAGGTACGAGAAGTAATGGTATAGAAGAACACTGGAAATATATGGTATTTCTAGAAAACTTCAGCTGAATGTATCAGTAGTAATAACAGTAATAGTTCTGCATGTATAAAAGTAAGTTGGAAAGTTCCAGCAGGAACAAGATAGCTTAGACTAGTTTTCCTTGCACCTTCCCTCTACACACAGCTGTAAACCCTAGAAGAATGCAAGAGGCAACCAAAAGAGAGCTCTCATAAGTGTTAACAAGAAGGGGAACTGGTTTGGGCCTCAGGGATGGATGAAGTGCAGCTGCAGGGAATTTTATTTCCTCTTACCACATGGAGGATGGGGACCCAGGTCCAGTGTTTCCCATCCTCAACACAGTGACAGAAGGCAGCCAAGGAAGGCTCATTCCTGTCCTGGAACTACAGGAGTCCCTCTTACAACACCAAGTGTATTCATTTTCTGTTATTGCTATAACAAATTACCACAAACTTAGCGGTTTAAGTAACTACACATTTATTATCCTCCAGTTGTGGCGGTCAGAGGTTTCAAACTGGTCTCACTGGGCAAAACTCAAGGTCTACAGGGCTATATTCCCTCTGGAACGCTATGGGGGGAATCCACTTCCATGTCATTTCCAAGTTTAGAGGCTGCCTACACTCCTTGGCTAGTGGTCCCTTCCTCCTTCTCCAAGCCAGTCACTTCAGAATGAGTCCTGATCATTCTTCCATCTCTTACTTTCTCTCTACTGCCCTCACTTTCCATTTATAAGAACCTTGTGATTACATTGGGTGTTTGTGATTACACTACAGAATCCAAATGACCTCCCCATCTCTGGGTCAACTAATTAACACCTTAATTTTATTTGCAACCTTTGTCATCATCATATGTTAATATTCATGGATTCTGGGATTAGGGGTAGATATTTTTGTGGGAGGCATTAGTCTGCCTACCACAGACTGCCCTCTGGCCCCCAAAGATACACATCTATCCCATATGCAAAGTGCATTCCACTTCAAGATTCCCAGCCTTATCATTCCATCAAAGCAACAACTCAAAGTCCAAAATCTCATCTAACTTTTAGATCAGCTCAAAAGTGCCATTGCATCATCCAAGGCTCTGGGCATGATCCATCCTGAGGCACAATTCCTATTCATCTGTGAACCTAGGAAACTCAAGAAACAAGTTATCTGCTCCCAAAATACAAAGGTGAAACAGGCATGGAATAAGAGTGATAGACATTTCCATTCAATAAGAGAAGAGGAAAAAAAGGAGTCACCAGTCCCAATCAATTTCAAAATCAATCCAGGCACATTCTATTTTATTTCAAGCCTTGAGAATAATTATCCTTGGCTCAAGGCTCAGATTCCCTGAGGCAGTAGCTCTGCCCTTGGAGTCATTCTTCCTTTTCCTTGAAGGGTATCACATGTTTATAGCTGAATAGTTTTATCATCACATTTCTTGCCTGTAGATTGGCTGTCTAACAGCCCTCTTTCATTTTGTATTCCCTCTGTACTTTGCTCTCCAAGCTGGCAGTGTTTCTGCTGGTATCACATCCTCAAGAGCCTTGTGAGTCTCCCATGTTTGTCACAGGGATTCACGCCATTGGACAAGAGACTCCTCTAAGGATCTTTCATAGAGCTCAGTATCACCTACAAGGGAGAAATACTGGGATCCCACCATCAATAAGTGGTCAAGAGAAGTGCTCTCCTCCTCCACAGCCTGCTGCTTGCTGCACAGCCAATCACTGAGGCAACCAAAGAAATGGGAGCTCAGTCTCAAATCATTCTGCCTGACCCACTAAAATTAAAGGGTTATATAGCAGGGAAGAAATGAAACAGGCTGGGTGCAGTTGCTCACACCTATAATCCCAACACTTTGGGAGGCCAAGGTGGGTGAATCATCTGAGGTCAGGGGTTTGAGATCAGCCTGGCCAACATGATGAAACCCTGTTTCTACCAAAAATACAAAAATTAGCTGGGCATGGTGGCAGGTGCCTGTAATCCCAGGTACTCAGGAGGCTGAGGTAGGAGAATCCCTCTAGGAAGCAGAGGTTGCAGTGAACTGAGATCGCACCATTCCATTCCAGCTGGGGCAACAGAGTGAGACTCTGTCTCAAAAAAACACAAATAACTCCAAGAATCTGGAGTGGATGTCTAGGAAACTAAGTGATTAACTAAGCATATTTGTTTTGATGCATTTGATCAGCTAAAGAAGAAGTTCACTAAGAAGTAAGTTAAGTTGGTTGTTATTCCATAAGGCATGACCAGCGTATGACCCCTTGATGATTCCATCAGCAAACCATTTAACACTTATTTGAAGAAGAAACATATTTCTGTTTGTTGTCTGAAAACTTGGCACTGACTGCAAGTTCTGGCGAGATCACTGAAGCACTGGCATCAACTTACAAATGGCTTCCATGTCTTGAAAGAAAAAAAAATCCCAAAGACAGCATTGGAGCACTCTTAAACAGTGCTTCATCACAAATTCTGTTATTACCATGGAGGACATTTAAGTATGCTCAAAAGCTTGGGTAACTGACTGTGAGTAAAAAGGTAATTTGGAAGAATTATATTCTGATGTGGAAAAGTTTTTGTTTTCCTTTTATGTATTAGGATTATTTGTTTTGAGAATTTTTAATTTAATTTAACTTAATTTTTTGATGTCACCCAGGCTAGAATGTAGTGGTCCCCCAGGTTCAAACAATTCTTGGGCCTCAGTCTCCTGAGTAGCTGGGATTACAGGTGCCCGCCATTATGCCCAGCTAATTTTTGTATTTTTAATAGAGACAGGGTTTCTTCATGTTTGCTAGGCTGGTCTCAAACTCCTGGCCTCAAGTGATCCACCAGTCTTCACCTTCTAAAGTGCTGGGATTACAGACTAGAGGTTTATTTTTAATTCTACTGTTTCTTTAAGTTTCTCCTGGAGATCACATATTGTCAGATACTGTTTTTGTTTCATATTCTGGAGTATTAGCATTTAAAATGTTGGATTTAACCCATTTACATTTTGTAATTACTATTAGTGATTATTTCTGTCAACTTACTTCATATTTACATTTACTTTTTTCCATTAAATATATTTTCTTTCATTGATTAAAAGTTATAACTATAATTTATGTTCAATGACAATTGCCTTATTATACAAATATATGTTTATTTGCCTCCTTTATTTTCAAAAGCATATTAATATGTGCATTTTTCCCTTAACAATAAAAGTGCTTTTGATGTTCATGATACCATTGGTCTCTCCTGCTCTCCCAATCCATCATGTTGATATTATTTAAAATTTTGGTGATTGGTTGCCATATATGTTTTTTTCTTTTCTTTTCTTTAGTCTTTGGGTGTGTTTGTACTTTTTTCCTTCCTAAGGCAAGGACAACACTTGCTGATTCATTTGAGGATGCCTATTGCCCATTATCTCCTGTGTCATCCTTCTGAATCTGTAGCTCCTCTTTTTCATGTGCTGTCTCTGAAAGTATTTTCAATGTCAGTCTTCATTGATCTTTGATGGCAAAACTGATACTCTAAATGCCTGAGCACATTTTAAATATATACTTAGGTTTTAATAAAAAATTGGAGATAAAACTTTTAGTTTCCAAATATTTTATTTTCAATACTTTAAAATATTTCTCAGTTGTTCTAATGCTTCCAAGCTTGTGTTTGAAAAGTTTGATGCCAATTTGATTCTTATTCCTTTGTAAGTGCTCTCTGCAAGCATTTAGAATTTTCTCTGTGTCCTAAATGCTTTAAATTCACTGTAATGTATCTGGATATGTCTTTTTCTTTATGTTTTCTGTTTCACGCTTTATTAGCCTTTTCCATTTGTCTTGATTTCTGGGAAATTCATTTTTGCTTTTATTCAAATATTTTTCTCTTCCTCTTTCTCTTTTTCTTTTGGGACTTCATTTACCCCCACCCCTTTGGATATTGGCACTTCCATATCAATCTTCCATATCTTTTATTTTATTTCACAGTTTTGATCTCTTTATTCTTTCCTTCCTTCTGAAGTGTTCTCAGCCTTCACTCTCAATTCCCTAATCTTCTCCTCAGCTCTGGCTGTCACTCTAGAAGGCCCATGCTAATAGACCTGTCAGTGGTTTTCTACCTTTTACCATCACACATAGCACTGCAGTGAATAACCTGCACATGTGAAAGTTCTATAGGATAAATGCCCAAATTTTTAATCGTGAGTCAAAGAACATCTGAATTTCTAATTTCTGATAGTTAAATTTTTCTCCATAGTGGTGGACCAATTTACACTCCTCTGAGCAATGTATAAGAGTACATTTTATCCCCTAGTTTCAAGCAAAAGTCTCAAATTTTAAAGAGATTTTGTCAATCTGATAGTTAAAAATAATTTTTAATGTAGTTTTAATTTTTATTTCTCTAATATGAGCAAGGTTGAACATATTTTCAGTTATTTATATTTTTAATAAACTTTCTTTCCTTCCTTCCTTCCTTCCTTTCTTCCTTCCCTCCTTCCCTCCTTCCTTCCCTCTTTCCTTCCTTCTTCCTTTCCTTTCCTTCTCTTTCTTTCTTTCTTTCGACAGAATCTCACTCTGTTGCCCAGGCTGCAGTGCAGTGCTGCAATCTCAGCTCACTGCAACCTCCGCCTCCTAGGTTCGAGCGATTCTTCTGCCTTAGCCTCCCAAGTAGCTGGGACTGCAGGCGCACGCCACCACGCCTGGCTAATTTTTGTATTTTTAGTAAAGACAGGATTTCACCATATTGGCCAGGCTGGTCTTGAACTCCTAACCTTGTGATCCGCCCACCTCGACCTCCCAAAGGGCTGGGATTACATGCTTGAGCCACTGCACCTGGCCATAAACTTTCAATTCAACTTTTTTTTTGTAGTTTATGTAAAAAAATTTTTGACCAAATTGTAGAAAAAAATGATACAATTATACATGATACAGTTACAAGAATATAAAGAAAAGTGTGGATTTTATTCACTTGTACAGTTTGCTAGTGTATTTCCTGGGTAGTGTGATGCTGAATAAATAGGAGTGCGGTGGTGGGGTGGGGTGGGTAGGGGATTCAGATAAGCCAGAAGCAGGGTGACCTAATCAGATCAATTCAAAATCTTGATGTATTTTTTAAAAATTGAATTTTTGGTCTTATTTATGACAATTTCTAGAAGCCCTTTGTATGATAGGGAGTTTACTCTTTGTCAGACAAATGTTTCCCCCAGATTCTCTTTCATTTTCTTATATTGCCTACAGTTTTTAAATTTTTTGCAATGCAGATTTTCTAAAATTTCATTATAGTCACATTTATCAATCTTTTCTTTCATGGATTTTATATTTTGAGCATAGTTTTAAAAAAGGCGTTTTTTACTTCAATGTCTAAAAAATAATCTTATGCCTTCATTTAGAACTTTTTATATTCAATTTTTTATATTGTAAGCTTTGATGTATTTGGAATTTCTCCTAATTTAAAGGGTCAGGTATAGATGTACTATTTTTTTAAAGATGGGTATCAAGTTGTTACTGCATCGTTTATCAAAAAAATCATCTTTTCTCTACTGTTTGAAATGCCACTTTTATTGCCACTAATTTGCCCTATATATTTGAATATATTCCTAGATATTAAAATATCTCCTATTGGCCTGACTCTCCATAAAATCAACACCACACAATTCTATTTATCAAGGCTTTATAAAGCATTTTTTCTTTTTTTCCGTACATCTCCTGAAAGATACAGTGTTTTAATAACCAGCAGCGCTACTCTATCACCATTACTTTTCTTCCTCTGAGTTTTACCGGACATTCTTGGCTTTTTAACTTTCCATATTTAAGAACGTTTGTCCAGTTTAAAAAA
>NW_022437219.1:0-212851 GCF_009761245.1 Sapajus apella
TTTTTTTTTTTTTTTTTTTTGAGATGGAGTTTCACTCTTGTTACCCAGGCTGGAGTGCAATGGCGCAATCTCGGCTCACCGCAACCTCCGTCTCCTGGGTTCAGGCAATTCTCCTGCCTCAGCCTCCTGAGTAGCTGGGATTACAGGCATGTGCCACCATGCCTAGCTGATTTTTTGTATTTTTAGTAGAGACGGGGTTTCACCATTTGACCAGGATGGTCTCGATCTCTTGGCCTCGTGATCCACCTGCCTCGGCCTCCCAAAGTACTGGGATTACAGACGTGAGCCACCGCGCCTAGCCTAATAGAATGATTTCTAATCCTTTGGGTATATACCTAGTAATGGGATTTCTGGGTCAAATGGAATTTCTATTTCTAGGTCCTTGAGGGATCATCACACTGTCTTCCACAATGGCTGCACTAATTTACACTCCCACCAACAGTGTAAAAGTGTTCCTACTTCTCCACAGCCTCTCCAGCATCTGTTGTCTCCTGATTTTTTAATTATCACCATTCTAACTGGTATGAGATAGTATCTCAATGTGGTTTTGATTTGCATTTCTCAACTAATGATGATGAGCATTTCTCTATATGTTCTTTGGCCACATAAATGTCTTCTTTTGAGAAGTGCCTGTTCATACCTTTTGCCCACTTTTTAATGGGGTTGTTTCTTTTTTTCTTGTAAACTTTGGGCAGTATGGCCATTTTCATGATATTGATTCTCCCTAACCATGAGCATGGAATATTTTTCCATCTGTTTGTGTTCTCTTTTGTTTCCTTGATCAATGGCTTGTAGTTCTCCTTGAACAGGTTCTTCATGTCCTTTGTTAGTTGTATTCCTAGGTATTTTATCCTCTTTTTAGCAATTGTGAATAACAGTTGGCTCATAATTTGACTATTTATTTGTCTTTTATTGGTGTATAAGAATGCTTGTGAAGATCAAGTTCACAAATGTTCTGGAGGAAAAAATAATAAAAATTTAAAAAAAGAATGCTTGTGATTTTTGCACATTGATTGTGTATCCTGAGACCTTGTTGAAGTTGCTTATCATCTTATGGAGATTTGGGGCTGAGACGATGTGGTCTTCTAAATATACAATCATGTCTTCTGCAATTAAAGACAATCTGATTTCCTCCTTTCCTAATTGAATACCATTTATTTCTTTTTCTTGCCCGATTGTTCTGGCTAGAACTTCCAGTACTATATTGAATAGAAATGGTGAGAGAGGGCACCCTTGTCTAGTGCGTTTTCAAAGGGAATTCTTCCAATTTATTGAGAGTTTTTAGATAAAATGCTGTTAAATTTTGTCGAATGTCTTCCTGCATCCGTTGAGATAGTCATGTGGTTTTTGTCCTTGGTTCTGTTTATGTGATGGATTACATTTATTCTTGCGTATGTTGAACCAGCCTTGCCTCCCCAGATGAAGCCTACTTGATCATGATAGATAATCTTTTTGATGTACTATTGCTTTCAGTTTGCCAGCATTTTATTGAAGATTTTTGCATCGATGTTCATCATGAATATTGGCCTGAAATTTTCTTTTTTTGGTTATGTCTCTGCCAGGTTTTGGTATTAGGATTATGTTAATCTCATAAAATGAGTTCAGGAGTATTCCCTCTTTTTGTATTGTTTGGAATAGTTTCACAAGGAATGGTACCAGCTCCTCTCTTTATGTCTGGTAGAATTCGGCTGTGAACCTGTCTAGACTTTGACTTTTTTTGGTTGGTAGGCTATTAATTGCTGCTTCAACTTCAGACCTTGTTATTAGTCTATTCAGGGATTTCACTTCTTCCTAGTTTAGTCTTGGAGGGTGTAAGTGTCTGGGAATTTATCCACTTCTTCTAGATTTCCTGGTTTATGTGCAAAGAGTTGTTTGTAGTAATCTCTGATGATAGTTTGTATTTCTGTGGAATCCGTGGTGATATCCCCTTTGTCATTTTTCATTGCATCTGTTTGATTCTTCTCTCTCTTCATTTTTATTAGCCTTGCTAGTGGTTTACCTATTTTGTTGATCTTTTCAAAAAACCAGCTCCTTGATTTATTGATTTTTTGAAGGGTTTCTTTGTGTCTCTATCTCCTTCAGTTCTGCTCTGATCTTAGTTATTTCTTATCTTCTGCTAGTTTTTGAATTTGTTTGATCTTGCTCCTCTAATTCGTTTAATTTGACAATAGGGTATCAATTTTAGATCTTTCCTTGCTTCTCCTGTGGGCATTTAGTGCTATAAATTTCCCCCTAGATGCTGCTTTAAATGTGTCTCCGATATTCGGGTACATTGTGACTTTGTTCTCATTGGTTTTGGAGAACACCTTTATTTCTGCCTTCATTTCATTATTTATCCAGTAGTCATTCAGGAGCAGGTTGTTCAGTTACCAAGTAATTGTATAGTTTTGCCAGAGTTTCTTAGTACTAAGTCCTAATTTGATTGCACTGTGGTCTGAAAGATTGGTTGTTATGATTTCCATTTTGCATTCACTGAGGAGTGATTTACTTCCAATTATGTGGTCAGTTTTAGAGTAAGTGAAATGTCATGCTGAGAAGAATGTATATTCTGTGAATTTGGGGTGAAGAATTTTGTAGATGTCTATTAGGTCCACTTGGTCTGGATTTGAGTTCAAGTCCTGGATATCCTTGCTAATTTTCTGCCTCGTTGATCTGTCTAATATTGGCAGTGAATTATTAGTTTCCCATTATTGTTGTGTGGGAGTCTAAGTCTCTTTGTAGGTTGATAAGAACTTGCTTTATGTACCTGCTGCTCCTGAATTGGGTGCATATATATTTAGGATAGTTAGCTCTTCTTGTTGCATTGATCCCTTTACCATTATGTAATGCCCTTCTTTGTCTCTTTTCATCTTTGTTAGTTTAAAATCCATTTTGTTAGAGACTAGGATTGCAAACCCTGCTTTATTTTTGCTCTCCATTTGCTTGGTAAATCTTCCTCCATTTCCTTATATTGAGTCTATATGTGTCTTTGTGTGTGACATGGGTCTCCTGAATACAGCACACTGATGGGTCTTGAGTTTTTATCCATTTTGCCAGATTATGTCTTTTGATTGGGGCATTTAGGCTGTTTACATTTAAGCTTTATATTAGTATGTGTGAATTTGATCCTGCCATTTTGATACTAGCTAGTGGTTTTGCCCATTAGTTGATGCAGTTTCTTCATTGTATGGATGGTCTTTACCACTTGTTACATTTTTGCAGTGGCTGCTACTGGTTGTTTCTTTCAATATTTAGTGCTTCCTTCAGGAGCTCTTGTAGGTCAGGTCTGATGGTGACAAAATCTCTTAGCAATTGCTTGTTTATAAAGGATTTTATTTCTCCTTCACTTATGAATATTAGTATGGCTGGATATGAGACTCTGGGCTTGAAGTTCTTTTTTTAAGGATGTTGACTATTGGCCCCCACTCTCTTCTGGCTTTTATGGTTTCTGCTGAGTGATCTGCTGTGAGTCTGATGGGCTTTCCTTTGTGGGTAACCTGACTTTTCTTTCAGGCTGCGCTTAGCATTTCTTCCTTCATTTCAACCTTGGTGAATCTGATGATTATGTGCCCTTGCTCTTTTTAAGGAATATGTTTGTGGTGTTCTCTATATTTTTTGGATTTGAATGTTGGCCTGCCTTCCTAGGTTGGGGAAGTTCTCCTGTATATATCCTGAAGAATGTTTTCCAGCTTGGATTTATTTTCCCTGTCACATTCAGGTACACCGATGAGATGTAGGTTAGGTCTTTTCACATAATCCCATATTTCCTGGAGGCTTTGTTCATTTCTTTTATGTCTTTTTTCTCTAATCTTGGCTTCTCATTTTATTTTACTTTATTGAGTTGATCTTCAATCTCTGATATCCTTTCTTCTGCTTGATGGACTTGACTATTGAAACTTGTGTATGGTTTGCAAAGTTCTTGTGCTGTGTTTTGCAGCTCCATCAAGTTGTTTATGTTCTTTGAGTTGGTTATTCTAGTTAGCATTTCATCTAACCTTTTTTTCAAGGTTCTTAGTTTCTTCATATTGGGTTAGAACATGTTCCTTTAGCTCAGAGAAGTTTGTGATTTTCTACCTTATGAGGCCACCCTCTGTCGTTTCGTCAAACTTATTCTCCATCCAGTATTGTTCTCTTGCTGGTGAGGAGTTGTGATCCCTTAGAGGAGGAGAGGCATTCTGGTTTTTGGTGTTTTTATCTTTTTGTGCTCGTTTCTTCCCATCTTCGTGGATTTATCTACCTTTGGTCTTTGAAGCTGGTGACTTTCAGATAAGATCTCTGTGTGATGTTCTTTTTGTTGATGTTGAGACTATTTTTTTCTGTTTTTTAGTTTTCTTTCTCACAGTCAGGCCCCTCTGTTGCAGGTCTGCTGGATGTTCACTCCAGATCCTACTTGCCTGGGAATTACCTGCAGGGAGTGCAGAACACCAAGGATTGCTGTCTGTTCCTTCCTCTGATAACTTCATCCCAGAAGGGTACTCACCAGATGACAGCCAGAGCTCTCCTGTGTCTGGTGACTCTTTAGATATACAGGAGTCAGGGAACTGCTTGAGAAGGTAGTCTGTCCCTTGTCAGAGCTCAGATGCTGTGCTGGGACCTTCATTACTCCTTTTAAAGATTCTGGGCAGGAACATTTAAGTCTCCTGCACAAAACTCCCAACCGCTCATTTTCCCAGGTGCTCTGTCCCGGAAAGGTGTGGCTTTATGTGTCAGCTTCTGACAGGCTGCTTCCTTTTTTTCAGAGATGTTCTGCTCAGCAAAAAGGAAGTCAAGTCATTTTGCCTGCAGAGACGTTGTTCAGCTGCCGCCTGCTTTGGGCTCCCCCCAGCTGCTGTGTAAACTTCTTCATGCTTTTGTTTACACAGGTAAGGTTAGAGCTGCTGTGGTAATGGCGGATGTCCCTCCTCCCATGGGACTCGACTGACCGGGTTGAGCTCAAACGGCTTCTACGCTGGCTGTAAAAATCCCAAGCCGGTGGGATTCAATTTGCTGGTTTCTGTGGGGGTGGAACCTGCAGAGCCAGATCACCTGGCTCCCCACCTTCAACCCCCTTTCTCTCAGGTGTATGGGTGACCCTGTCTCACAGGTGCTCTAGGCGCTCCAGGCACCAGTCAAAACAGCTGCAGAGATTTTTGCTGGAAACGCGCATTGGCAGCTTAATCAGCAGCCCAAATTTGCCCTGAAAACCTGCGGTGCGTGTTGGCATGCGGGATCTCCTGGTCTGTGGACTGCAAAGACCACAAGGGAAGCACAGTATCGGAACCAGAGCTCTGGAGTGGCCGAACGTCCCCAATGGCCTCCGTTGGGTAGAAGGGAGTGCCTTCCAGCTTATTGCACTTCCTGGGTGAGGCTACACCCCACCCTGCCTCAGTCTGTCCTCCTTCAGCTATACCCACTGTTAAATCAGTCCTATTAAGATGAACCTGGTACCTTGGTTAAAAATACAGAGATTACTTGCCTTCTGAGTTATTCTCGCTGGGAATTGTACTGCAGAGCTGTTCCTATTTGGTCATTTTGGTGGAAATCTCCCTGTTTTAAGTTTTTTTTGTTTGTTTTTTGTTTTTTAATAGATTCTGGATATTAGACCCTTGACAGAAGCATAGTTTGCAAATGTTTTATTATTATTATTATTTTATGCTGTAGATTGTTCACTCTGTTAATAGTTTCTTTTTTTGTGAAGAAACTTTTTAGTGGCATTAGGTCCCATTTGTCAATTTTTGCTTTTGTTGCAATTGATTTGGTACCTTATCATGAGATCTTTGCCAGTTTCTAGGTTTAGAATGGTATTTCCTAGATTATCTGTCAGTGTTTTTATTTATTTATTTATTTTTACAACGTTAAGTTTTACATTTAGGTCTTTAGTTTAAGTCCTGTGTATGGACTAAGGATGGAATCCGTTTTCAATCTTCTACATAGTACTAGCTAGTTATTTCAGCACCATTTATTGAAAACATATATCTTCCCAAATTCTTTTTGTCTGCTTTTTTAAAGGTCAGATGGTTGTAGGTGTGTGACATTATTTCTAGGCCTGTATTGTGTTGCATTGCTACGATGTTGCATTGGTTACTGTAGCCCTGTAGTATAGTTTGAGGTTGGTAATGTAATGCTTTCAGTTTTATGCTTTTTGCTTAGGATTGCATTAGCTATTCGTTTGTTGTTGTTTTCGTTTCATAATGAAATATAAAATAGTTTTGGTGGTGGTTCTGTTAAAAAGGGCATCAGTGGTTTAACAGAAATAGCATTAAAGCTATAAATTTTGTTGGGCAGTATGCCCATCTTAATATTGGTCTTTTCTATTTGTGAGCATAAAATGGTTTTCCATTTGTTTGTTTCATCTTTGACTTCTTTATTCAGTGTTTTGTAATTCTTTTCGAAGAGATTTTTCACCTCCCTGGTTAGCTGTATACACCTAAATACTGTGAATGGAATTTTTTGTTTTTTTAAGTTTGGCTTTGGTTTTGTTGCTGTTGATGTTGATGTACAGGAATGCTACTGACATTAGTATATCTGTTTTGTATTTTGAAACTCTGCTAAAGTTGCTTGTCAGTTTAAAGAGCTTTTCCACTGAGACTGTAGGATTTTCTAAATATAAAATTATGTCATCTGCAAACAGGGATCGTTTGACTTCTTCTGTTTCTGTTTGAATGTTTATATTTTTTCTGTTCTCTGATTGCTCTGGCTGGAACTTTGAATTCTATGTTAAATAAGAGTGGTGAGAGAAGGCAGTTTTGTCTTTCTCCAGTTTTCAAGGATAAATTTCCAGCTTATTTTCATTCAGTATTTGGCTTTTGGTTTGTCATAGATAACTCATTATTTTGAAGAATGTGTCTTCAACGCATAGTTTGTTGAGAGCTTTTAACAAAAAAAAGATGCTAAATTTTATTGGAAGTTTTTTTCTGCATCTATTGAAATATTTTGTGTTTTTTATGTTTAGTTCTGTTTATGTGTTTTATAGCATTTATTAATTTTTGTGTGTGGAACCAATCTTGCATCCTGCAGATAAAACATAGTTGAACATACTAGATTAATTATTTGATGTGCAGCTAGATTTGATTTGCTGGTATTTTGTTGAGGATTTTTTTATCAATGTTTATCAAAGATATTGGCTTCAAGTTTTCTATTTTTGTTTTATCTTTGCCAGGTTTTGGTATAAGAATGATGTTCTTATACAATGACTTACTGAGGTGTCCCTCTTTCTCAATTTATTTGAAATAGTTTTAGTAGAAATGATACTAGGTCTTTTTTGTATATCTAGTAGGATTAAGCTGTGAATCTGTCTGGTACTGAGCTTTTTTTGGTTGGTAGGCTATTTATTACAAATTCAGTTTTGGAGCTTGTTATTGGTCTATTCAGGGACTCAATTTCTTTTTTTGTTCACTCTTGGGAGGATGTATTTGTCTAGAAACGTATCCATTGTTTTCTAGATTTTCTAGTTTGTGTGCATAGAGCTGTTCATTCCAGACTTCAATAGTTATTTATATTTTTGTGGGGCCAGTAATAATGTACCTTTTGTCATTTCAAATTTGAAACTTCTCTTTTTTTGTTCTTTCATTAATCTAGCTTGTAAAGTGTAACTTAGTATTTTCTTTAAGGATTTAACTCCTAGATTTCTCAATCATTTGTATAGTTTTTAATGTCTAAATTTCCTTTATTTCAGATCTGATTTTGGTTATTTCTTGTCTTCTACTAGCTAGAGAGTTGATTTGCTCTTGCTTCTCCCATTCTTTCATTGACGATATTAAGTTTAAATTGAGCTCTTTCTACCATTTTGATGTGAACATTAAATGGTATAAAATTTCCTGTTAACATTGTCTTAGCTGTGTTGCAGAGATTCAGTTATGTTGGATCTTTTTTCTCATTTGTTTCAAAGAATTTCTTAGTTTTTGCCTTAATTTCATTATTTACCCCAAAGTCATTTAATTGGAGGTTGTTTAATTTCCATGTAATTGTATGGTATCAATTTTTTTTAATTGAATTGTATTTTTATTAAGCTGTAGTCTGTGTGTGTGATTGGTATGATTTTGGAATTTTTGAATTTGCTGAGGATTGTTTTATTTCTGATTGGTCAAATTTTTTTTTTTTTTTTTTTTTTTAAGACAGAGTCTCACTGTGTCACCGAGGCTGGAGTATGGTGATGTAATCTCAGCTCACTGTAAACTCTGCCTCCCAAAATCAAGCAATTCTCTTGCCTTAGCCTCTCGAGTAGCTGAAATTACATGTTTCTATTATCACACTCAGCTCATTTTTGTATTTTTAGTAATGATGAGGTTTTACCATATTAGCCTGGTCTCGAACTTCTGACCTCAGATGATCCGCCTTCCTCAGCCTCCCAAAGTGCTGGTATTACAGGTGTGAGCCACTGCACTCATCTGTGTTGTCAATAAATTGAGTATGTGCCACATGATAATGAGAAGAGTGTATATTGTCTTGTTTTTAGATGGAGAGTTTTGTAGATGTATATTTGGACAATTTGGTGAAGTGTTGAGTTTAGGTCCTAATATCTTTGTTAATTTTCTGTCTTAAAAATCTGTCTAATCATCTGTGGGTTGTTGTAGTCTACCACAGTTATTGTGTCGGAATCTAAGTCTCTTTATCCGACTCGAAGAGCTTGATTTATTCATATGCAACCATGAACTTTTGATAACACTTTTTCCTCTTCTGCTTTTTTCCCCATAAACATTCTTCCAAGTGCACAGTATGCCAAGGGCTACTTCTTAGATGCCTGAATCCAGTGTCTACTAAAATTCAGATGTCTAAGCGTTAAAAAACATGTCCAGAGACCTGGCTTCTTTAGGAGAAAATATAAATGAGAAATAAGTGGCTTTATTTTCCTATCTGAAATCAGGGGGATATTTTGCTCATCTCCCTTAAAGCATTTAAATTATGTGTAAGTTTTTTCTGTGCTTTTCAGAAAATATGTGTAAATAATTGTAACAGCTAAATAAACCATTTCTCATTTTTATGGACTCAGGATTGTATTCATTTAGGACCTCAGATTTATTGCTTTGTATTTTTACTTTGGCAAAGATTTATGTTTTCTATTTTTAGCCTTTTAAAGTAGACACAAATTTGTTTAAAGCTCATTCTGAGTGAACACAAAAGTTGAACACAAGGATGGGATTAAATTTAGCATTACAAAATAATAAAGTCTAAAAGATACTGATTAAGTTTGTTTGGTAGGAAAGTGATTATCCAAGGTAATTAACGAATATTTACAGGATGACGTACTTATACTGCAAAAGCAGTTCAGTATATAAACTGAAGAGTGGAGTCTGTAGTTGTACTTTGGCTTCTGTTTATATCTATAAAACAATGAGCATAGTTATGTGTAGTGTTTGTAGACAACATGCATTTACATAAATTAAACAATATTCTTATTAGGCCATAATATTTATTTTGAATACATTTCTTTCTTTCTTTTTTCTTTTTTTTTGAGATGAAGTTTTGCTTTTGTTGCCTAGGCCTGATTGCACTGGCATGGTCTCGGCTCACTGCCAACTCCACCTCCAGGATTTAAGCGTTTCTCCTGCTTCAGCTTCTTGAGTAGCTGGGATTATAGGCACCTGCCATCATGCCAGGCTAATTTTTTTTTTTTTTTTTTTTAGTAGAAACAAGCTTTTACCATGTTGGCCAGGCTGTTCCAGAATACCTGACCTCAGGGTTCCACACTCCTCGGCCTCCTAAACTGCTGAGATTACCAACATGAGCCACCACACCTGGCCTAAATACATGTCTTAAATAGTTATTTTAATACTGTCATTAATACTTTTGAAATATAAATTGTATTAATTGAATTATGGTTAAAGATAATTTTTTAAAATCCTACATACATTACAACTACTACATTAAAATTATTTATACTTAGATATTTATATCTAGTATCCAAAATACATTTACTACCAAATTGTTACAGGAGATATTAGTCTGACACACACATTAATTTATCTAGCAGAGATAACTTATAGTTCATAAGTTTAGTGTATTTTCTTTTACTAAATTTGAATGCTGCTATTACAAGACAAATAAACTATTACAGGGCAAATAAATGCAAGTGATGTGGCCATCCAAACACTATAACAGCCCTTCAGTTACCTATGTTCCAGCTTAAATATATTCCACTATACGAACAAAGTCAGAGTCCAATTCTTCATCAGACAGTGCTGGAGGAAATTGTTAGATGTATTACAATATAGATCCCACATTCGATGGCAGAAGATGACAGAGCAGCAGAGATAAAATAGAAACTTATAAAATTCTGCTGAAAGTATGACCCTTTTCTTCATACTGCTTATGTTTCTCATGCTGAGAGTAGCTGTACACTTTGGGTGTTTAGAGATAAATTTCTTTTAGGAAAATATTTTCTGGCTGACTTAATCTTATACATGATCTGAAGTTTTTCTTAAGATGCTTTTAATTTTTTATTTTTTTTCAATGTAATCTTGCCCAGACTGAGAGCTGTTTTTCTTTTTAAAGCTTTGGGTGTCTTTCAGAAGCCCTTTTAGTACCTCATGGCATCTGTGAATGAGGTGCATGGTCATAGTTAGGGCTCTTGGATCTCTCTCTGTCTAGACTCATGCTAGAAATCCAGCAGTATTTTTTCTATGACACCATTATAAATAGAAGCTGATGCTGAAGCACTGCTCATGTTTTCATTATTTGGAAGCTACAGTTCTACCCAGGAGGCCTGCAGGCTCCCCTCCTACAGCTCAGGCTTCACTCTCTAATGTGGCACTGGAGTACAGCTTTGGCAATTGAGGTTTATGTAAGATGTGAGATATCAGCTGTAAACTCTGTGCTGTGAGATGTGACTCTGTGTTGGATGGTAGGAATCAAGAGAGCACACTAGCCACCAGGACTGGGCAAGCAGGAGTGCTATAGCCTAGTGCTCAGGGAGTAGAGAGCCATTGCTTTAAAATATAAAAAGCCAGAAAGGTAGCACCCTATTCAACCATTTATGTTGGAGAGTGAGCATCTACCTTCAGCAGGCATCTGGCTTCAAGTTACAAAATTGCCTTCTGTCATGAAGAGGTGAAAAGTTCCTTTTGTCATTGAATGTAATTAGCATACATGGATGGCCACCTTAGTTACCAGGTAAATTTAGAATGAACTATGTGTGATATGGTGCTATAAATTCTACTTGTGTAATAAATATGGTGACCATTTTTCTGTCTTTGCAATTTCTTAAGCAGATTGACTTTGATATATGTAACATTCTAGTTTAATTGCATAATAAACAGTTTTTTCTCTTTTCTATTATTGTGGAGTTTCTCTGGGGCTGGAGAAAATTTTTCTTTTAATTATGGTATCCCAATACTGTCTAGAATCATCAGAAATTATATAAACATCTCAGGTGCCAAGCAAGCTTAACTCTAGCAAGGACTTTCTCCCTCTGCCTTCCAGTAAACTCATAATTGTGCTGCAGAGTGTATTCTGTCCCCTGAATAAGCAGGCAGAATTGTGTCTCTGTGTATTTGCTATCTGTAGTCTCCTACAGTCACTTCTAGAGAGGCTAGATCAGATTTTTACAAACTTTCACAGGGCAGCAATCAATCATTTTACCTCTTTCAGTGACTCTTGTGTTTCAGAGCTAAAACTGATTTCATAGACCATGAGTCCGGCCCAGAAACCCAATCAGAGTAATGAGATGACATGAGAATCTTGACTTTTCCCTTCCTCCTCTTGCTGAAAGGCCCCAAAATTTCCACTTACTAAAATGCCCAAAAAGATGCAGGTAACATCTGTTGCTATTCCAGCAATCCATTACCTAAACCTGCAGATCCAAATTCTGAATCTTGAGATTTTGGGGAAAAAAACCTTTTATTTGAGAAATGCAAATTCTTTCTGCTGTCAGACTCAGAGAGACATTAAAATGAGAGCATGATTTAGTCTGTTTTTTCACCTTTGAACTATGTCTCTTAAAGCTGTTCCTGTTGCCATTAGTAGCTATAAATTAAACTACTAATGTCACACTGGACCCCATAACCCAAACCCTAAATCTTGACAATGTATATCCAATCAATAATTACTGTTATTTCTGTAAATAAATAAGGATTTTTGTATCAGCCCATTCTCTGTCCTCCTTTTTTTACCTTTGCAAATTCACTAGTAACTACTGCTAATTAATGTATAGATTTCAGACAACTTAAATCTTTGCTGCCAAGTTACAGTCCTCAAGTTTGGCCCAAATACACTGTCTACTCATATTCATGGTGACTCAGCTTTTTCTTTTTAGGTAGACATATCACTTAGAATGTACTAGAGAAGCCTGTAAGAGGGGCTTTCTCATTTGATTGTACTCCATTTGTAACACCCAAGAATGCAGAGCCTAGTTGATCCCACCTAGAATCTGCACAGAAGTTCTGGCCTCTGCCTGGTATTACAAAACAGGACCAGACGTAGAATTAAATATGTAGTGAAAACCAACAACAGGCCTTTTCTGCATTGTGAAATGTCAACAGTAAAATTTTAAAGTTCTTTTTAGAACGTGGCTCTGAGCTTTTTAGCTTTTATCCAGTGACCTGCTGTAGCTATGTGAGAGGCTCCAGGTGTAAACCGAATCTGATGGCAAAATCTGCAGGTGTAAAAAGGTATCTTAGGAGTGAGAAACCAAGACCACAGTATATCCAGAGCATAATCACAACTACGCCTCCCTGTAAAATGCTATTCTGTAGTACAATATTATTGTCCTTCTTCTTACCCAAGAGCTAGCTAGTCAAGACAAGGTAATCAGGTTCTGGAACTCCACCAGCGCAGTTCCATTTTCAATTTAGAATAAGCCTGAGTTTCCCCTACCTGGTTTACCATTGGGCCATCAGCCCAGACTCACTGGAAGTCCTCTCACAATAAGCTGGGTGACATTCAGAAATTTGAGGATATCCAGAGCAGAACTGTGTCAGTCAGACGAGAGTAGTTAATTCTCCTAAGTCTAAGTGTAAGAGAAATGAGTCAGCTTGTATTTGTTCCTCCTCTCATACAAAAGATGTCTTTGGTATCCAGATGAAAGTTTCTCGTTTCCTGGTACTTGGATGAAAAATAAGACCTGGAGACTCAAACAGATAAAGTTTTTTTAGTTTTTTAATTTTTTATGGCCATTCAGAAAATATTTGAAACAGCTATGGTTTTTACCATCCAGGAACTTTTAGTCTATACTAGCAACTAGATACATTGTTGAATTAAGAATCATATAGTTGAGGCTGAATGCAGTGGCTCACACCTGTAATCCCAGCACTTTGGGATGCTGAAGCGGGTGGATCATGTGGTCAGGAGTTCAAGACCAGCCTGGTGAAGGTGGTGAAACCCCATCTTTAAAAAAAAAAAAAGATTTGTTTTAATTGTCCATTAGTATACGTTATAAAACTGAAGACACAGTGGCTAAGAAAGATTAAAATTACACACTCTGGCATTTAAGTTTATCTTAGGTAAATTTAAGAAAAACAGAATTGAAAATGCCCCCCAGAGGCATAGAGAACAGAATTCTACATAGGGTACTCTGCCTGACCCAGTTCTGTTCAGAGTCACCATATTTGGGGGCTTCATTTAGGTTTTTCCCCACCCTGGAGTCTTGCCTCACAGAGTTGATTCGAGAAAATCAGAGTTTTGGGTGGTGAATCCTGGTACATTTCTTCTTACTTTCTTTCTTTCTTTTTTTTTTCTTTGAGTCTTGCTCTGTAGCCCAGACTGGAGTGCAGTGCTGTAATCTCAGCTCACTGCAACCTTTCCCTCCTGGGTTCAAGTGATTCTTCTGCCTCAGCCTCCTTAGCACCAGTGTGCACCACCACACCCAGCTAATTTTTGTATTTTTAGTAGAGATGGGGCTTCACTGTGTTGGCCAGGCTGCTCTCAAATTTCTGACCTCATAATCCACCTGCCTTGGCCTCGCAAAGTGCTTGAATTGCAGGTGTGAGTCACTGTGCCCAGCTGAATCCTGCTACCTTTCTAGAGCTGTTGTGCAGAATTTCCTGAAACACAAAAGGAGATAAATGAAAGAAAAAAAAAAAAAACTATGTATTTTAAGGTCTTAATTTTTAAATTTTCTATTAAAACCAGTGCTTGCAGAGACTTTCCATTTAGCAACATTTTTTCTATTCCTTTAGATCCAGTAGTTGTTAAGCAATTAACAAGAAAGTAAACATAAATCCAATAACAGTTTCTCTAAACTACATTAACCTCTTTTTTTCTGTATCCCTCTCATCTGTCTATATTTAGCTTTTATTCTCTACGTTTTTTTTAACAACCAATTACAGAGAAACAGGAAAGTAAAGAAAGATGCTGGGCCCTTTATTTAAACAATGGGAATTATTAGACAGTACCAATCCCAGGGTGTTATGAAGATTAAATCTCAAAATATGTTATTCCCAGCATGTTCTCTGTAACATTCTCTTGATCACATAGTACTTGTTTTATAAACATTCCATTAATACCTGTGTACATGTTATTTTCCAAATGCAGACTTATTCAGTCATTACTTCCTCCTAAAGATCCAGCAAATAATATGATATTATGGGATGGAGATTGATTGTCTTCATTTGTACCAAAATTATTTGTGTTGTGACAAAAGTGCTGAGTGTAAGGGATTCTGTGCTGTGCTAGTTTTCTCTGATTAATTCTAATGATGAGCACAGGGGGAGCAATGTCAGCATTGACAGTGGACTTCATTAAAACACACACTTGTGGACCCTTTGCAAGCCTTCGGAATCACATTACCTAGCGTGGGGACAAAATTACCAAGTGATTTATAAGGTCATTCAAACTTGAGAGGTAATTTTAGCTAAGTGGTTATCAGCCCAGGCTTCTAATTAGAATTACATGGCCAATTTGCAGAAATCTCTTTTCTTATGTTTATGGGCCAAAAAAACTGGTAAAAACAGGTTCTTTCATTTACTGGATGTTTGACCAAATATTCTTATCAAGCCAAAAACAGTTACATTATTGGTGAACTTGTTAGAAATTCAGAAACTCAGTCCTTATTTTGGATCTTCTGAAAAAAATAATTTGCAAGACAAGATCTCCTGTTCATTGTACACATTGAAACCTGATTAGGTCCCATTGGTCTATTTTGGCTTTTGTTGCCAATGCTTTTGGTGTTTTGGTCATGAAGTCTTTGCCTATGCCTATGTCCTGAATGGTTTTGCCTAGATTTTCTTCTAGGGTTTTCATGGTGTTAGGTCTTATGTTTAAGTCTTTAATCCATCTGGAGTTAATTTTAGTGTAAGGCGTCAGGAAGGGGTCCAGTTTCTGCTTTCTGCACATGGCTAGCCAGTTTTCCCAACACCATTTATTAAACAGGGAATCCTTTCCCCATTGCTTGTTTTTGTCTGGTTTGTCAAAGATCAGATGGTTGTAGATATGTTGTGTTGCCTCCGAGACCTCTGTTCTGTTCCATTGGTCTATGTCTCTGTTTTGGTACCAGTACAATGCTGTTTTGATTACTGTAGACTTGTAGTATAGTTTGAAGTCCGGTAGTGTGATG
This sequence comes from Sapajus apella, assembly GCF_009761245.1. Classification (NCBI taxonomy): domain Eukaryota; kingdom Metazoa; phylum Chordata; class Mammalia; order Primates; family Cebidae; genus Sapajus; species Sapajus apella. The sequence goes on from NW_022437219.1 coordinate 15,446, forward strand.
CCTCCAGCTTTGTTCTTTTTGCTTAGAATTAACTTGGCTATGCAGGCTCTCTTTTGGTTCCATATGAAGTTTAAGGTGGTTTTTTCCAGTTCTGTGAAGAAGGTCATTGGTAGCTTGATGGGGATAGCATTGAATCTGTAAATTACTCTGGGCAGTATGGCCATTTTCACGATATTGATTCTTCCTAACCATGAACATGGAATGTTTCTCCATCTGTTTGTGTCCTCTTTTATTTTGTTGAGCAGTGGCTTATAGTTCTCCTTTAAGAGGTCCTTTACGTTCCTTGTTAGTTGTATTCCTAGGTATTTTATTCTCTTTGTGGCAATTGTGAATGGCAGTTCATTCTTGATTTGGCTCTCTTTAAGTCTGTTATTGGTGTATAGGAATGCATGTGATTTTTGCACATTGATTTTTTATCCTGAGACTTTGCTGAAATTGCTTATCAGTTTCAGGAGATTTGGGGCTGAGACGACGGGGTCTTCTAGATATACAATCATGTCGTCTGCAAATAGAGACAATTTGACTTCCTCCTCTCCTGTTTGAATACCCTTTATTTCTTTTTCTTGCCTGATTGCTCTGGCTAGAACTTCCAGTACTGTATTGAATAGGAGTGGTGAGAGAGGGCATCCTTGTCTAGTGCCAGATTTCAAGTGGAATCCTTCCAGTTTTTGCCCATTCAGTATGATATTGGCTATTGGTTTGTCATAAATAGCCTAATCAAACTCCACAGCTTCTGCACAGCAAAAGAAACAGTCATTAGAGTGAAACGGCAACTAACAGAATGGGAAAAAATTTTTGCAGTTTACCCATCTGACAAAGGGCTGATATGCGGAATTTACAAAGAACTAAAACAGATTTACAAGAAAAAAAACAAACAAGCCCATTCAAAAATGGGCAAAGGATATGAACAGATACTTTACAAAAGAAGACATACATGAGGCCAACAAACATATGAACAAATGCTCATCATCACTGGTCATCAGAGAAATGCAAATCAAAACTACATTGAGATACCATCTCACACAAGTTAGAATGGCGATCATTAAAAAATCTACAGACAACAGATGCTGGAGAGGATGAGGAGAAATAGGAACACTTTTACACTGTTGGTGGGAGTGTAAATTAGTTCGACCATTGTGGAAGACAGTGTGGCGGTTCCTCAAGGACATAGAAATAGAAATTCCATTTGACCCAGCAATCCCGTTACTGGGTATATATCCAAAGGATTATAAATCGTTCTACTATAAGAACACGTATACACGAATGTTCATTGCAGCACTATTTACAATAGCAAAGACCTGGAACAAATCCAAATGCCCATCGATGATAGACTGGACAGGGAAAATGTGGCGCATATACACCATGGAATATTATGCAGCCATCAAAAACGATGAGTTTGTGTCCTTTGTAGGGACATTGATGAACCTGGAAACCATCATTCTCAGCAAACTGACAGAAGAGCAGAAGATCAAACACCACATGTTCTCACTCATAGGTGGGTGTTGAACAATGAGAAGACATGGACACAGGGAGGGGAGCAGTACACACTGGGGTCTGTTGGGGGGAAACAGGGGAGGCTCGGTGGGGGGTGGTGAGTTGGAGAGAGATAGCAAGGGGAGAGATGCCGGATGTAGGTGATGGGGAGGAAGGCAGCAAATCACACTGCCATGTGTGTACCTATGCAACAATCTTGCATGTTCTTCACATGTACCCCAAAAGTTAAAATGCAATAAAATAAATTATAAATAAATAAATAAATAAATATAATAAAATACAAGTGAAAAACTGAAAAAAAAAATTTGAGAGATACCTTCTACCTCAAAATGTCTTTTTCATTTGAAAGATATACACAGCTCATTTTGTTTGATGCAAATACAGCACTCAAAAATGTACATTTGTGTTTATGCCCTAAATTTTATACTTTGCAATCCAAAAAACTGTTATATATACACCCTCATGTTGTGGATTATGTGACTGTCTTTACACAAAGTTAGTGAATACATTAGAACATATTATTGTGTTGAGAATTATTTTATAGATTTTATTAACTCCCATACATTAGAAGCACTTCTTTTTACTCTCATTTCATCTTGGGTCAAATTTAAAATTCTGCTCATGTCTTCTTGGTAAATATGTAATGTGTGTGTGTGTCTATCAGGGACCATTGACTTTTATGGATGTGGCCATAGAATTCTCTCTGGAAGAGTGGCAATGCCTGGACACTGCACAACAGAATTTATACAGAGATGTGATGCTAGAGAACTACAGAAACCTGGTCTTCCTCAGTGAGAATAACTTCAATATGCAATTCATAATATACCCTAAAGGTTTTATTTTATTTTATTTTATTTGTAAAATGTTTTTGGTAATTTTTGCTTTGTATAGATTAGTTTAAGATCCCAGTTTTGAAAAAAGTTTAGAAATTTGTGTAGAAAGGAATATCTTCAAGATGTTTCATCTTGATCTGAATTATTCACATTCCTGAGCTGATCTGTATTTTTCACTATAGATTATTGGTAATGATGGAAAGTTGGTGGCTTAAAACATTGTTTCCTACAAGAAAAAATCTAATTGCCACCATCAATTATTTTTTTTGTTGTTGTTGTTTGTTTGTTTTGTTTTTGAGATGGAATCTTGCTCTGTTTTCATGCTGGAGTGTAGTAGCGCAAGCTTGGCTCACTGCAGCCTCCAATTTCTGGGTTTACACAATTCTCCTGCCTTAGACTTCTCAGTAACTGGAATTACAGGTGCACACCACAACCCCCAGCTTCTTTTTTTTTTTTTTTTTTTTTTTTGTATTTTTAGTAGAGATGGGGTTCAGCATTTTCTGCAGGCTGGTCTCTAACTCCTGACCACAGGTGATCTGCCTGCCTCTGTCTTTGATACTGCTGGGATTACAGGTGTGAGCCACTGTGCCCGGCCTTCTACCACTAGTTTTTGATTCAGTAGTACTAGGTAGTTAAATTAAAAACATACAAATTTAGGCCAGGCACGGTGGCTCACACCTGTAATCCTAGCACTTTTGGAGGCCAAGGTGGGCAGATCACTTGAGTTCGGAAGTTTGATACCAGCCTTACCAACATGGGGAAACCCTGTCTCTACTACAAATACAAAATATTATATGTGCGTGGTGGTGCATGCCTATAATTCCAGTTACTCGGGAGGCTGAGGTGGGAGAATTGCTTGCACACTGGTGGTGGAGATTGCAGTTAGTGGAGATTGTGTCATTGCACTCCATCCTGGGCAACAAGAGCAAAACTTCTTCTCAAATACATATATATATATACACACACACACACACACACACACAAATTTAAAATATTTTCTAATATTTAAAAATTTCTGTTGTAAATTATTTTGGGGTTAATTTATGAGGATATTCTATTATATCATTGTTACAGAGCAAATTACTAACTTGAGAACTGGAGAATATGTGCAACATTCATGTTTCTTTATTTTTAATAAAACAAGTATTGCTTTGTCTAAGCCAGCCCTGATCAGCTATCTGGAGCAAGGAAAAGAGCCTTGGAATATGAAGAGACATGACACTGTCACCAAACCACCAGGTACGTGAGAATGAATGCAACAGATGAGAGGTCCAAAAGTCGAAGAGAAAGTCAGTCTTTAAAATGTGATTTGGGAAGCTGTGTTCCAAAGGGAATAGTTTCTGGGGTGCCTGAGGAGTTTGTATTTTGCTCTCACACAGAGGTACCTTCTGTCTTATGTTTTTAAATTTTCTAAAGATTCTACTTTTTCTTTGGTGATCTTCTTTCAAGTTTACAATGAGAGACCAAAGTCCACTTCATGAAGTATAAGAGACTGCACAATCTGACTGCTTTTCCATTGTTAGGGGAACACAAAAATATCTGCATAATTTTGAGAAACCTCTATGTTAAACTCTTGTTTTAAATTCTCTTTAGCATCATGCCTGAAATGTGTGAGTGGTGATTTATGTCCCATCTTTGCTGTTGTTGTTCATTTCTCTACACAACCCATCCACTTTTTATTACAATAGCCTTGAAATACAGTTTAAAATTATAAAGTATGATGTCCTTCTGCTTTGTTCTTTTTCCTCAAGATTGCTTTGGCTATTCAAAGTTTATCGTAGTTTCATGTAAATTTTACAATTCTATTTTTCATTACTTTGAGAAAAATACCACTGAAATTTTGAAAGGGAATTTGTTGAATCTATAGATTACTTTGGATAATAGGGCATTTTAAAAATATTAATTCTTTCAATCCGTAGACATGAAAAAATTTAAATTTATTTTTGTCTTTAATTTTTTTATTGATATCATATCTTTCACTGTAAATATTATTTACATCTGGTTAATTTTTTTCTTAGAAATTTATTATTTTAATGCTATTCCAAATAGACTGTTTTTCTATTATATCAGAGAGTTCATTTTAAGTGTATGGAACCATAACTTATACTTTTAATTTAATTTTATTATATTTTTCTTATTTAATGAGTATATTAGTTAGACAGGTTTTAATGTACTGTTTATATATATATATGTATGATTATATAATCTAGAAATAGTAAGTTTTTACTTACTTGTCTTCAATGTCTTTAAAAACTTTTTGACTAATTCTTCTCCCACATTGTTTCAGTGCTGTCTTAAAATAGAAGCATCGACAATGAGCACAATATAGTTTTGCTTTGTTGTCTGTGAATTTGAAGGAGCAACTACCTCTTCAAGTTTTTGTAAAATGGTTTTAGAAGGCAAAGATTTTCTTTTGTTAGGCCCCCAGGGTGATGGGATGCTCTCTGGGTTTGTGGTGTAGAAGGTTCATAGTTTGGTTTGTTACAAGACTTCTGAGTCTACACTAGGGTCCACCTTTAGTTGGCTTGTTAAAAGAGCTTGGGTAGTTGTAATTTCCATTTTATTTTTAGACAGACTGAATATCCTTTAGGACTTTGATTTGTAGAGCATACACTAAGGGAGGTGTCTGCAGATGGGTCTGCATATGGTGGACCTTATATCAGTGTGTGGATGAGTATGGCTTTCACTGAATACCAAAGAGGACTTTTTTTTTTTTTTTTGAGACAGAGCCTCACTCTGTCAGCCGTGCTAGAGTGCAGTGGCACAATATTGGTTCACTGCAACCTCTGCCTCTGGGTTTAAGCAGTTCTCAGCCTCAGCCTCTGAGTAGCTGGAAATACAGGCGCCTGCCACCACACCTGGCTAACTTTAGTATTTTTAGTGTAGCCAGGGGTTTACCATTGTAGCCAGGCTGGTCTTGAACTCCGGACCTCATGATTCACCCTCGTTGGTCTCCCAAAATGCTGAGATTACAGACGTAAGCCACCATGCCCAGTCCCAAAGAGAATTTTTTTAAGTCACTGGGTGGGTTTCTATGGAGGCATAACTGGCCATGAACTGTGGTCCAGGAAGCTGAAACTGAGTCATTGAACTGCTTCTGGAATCACAGTAAAGGCCAAGGTCTGCAGGCCTGCCTACGTGGCTATTAATTTGTATCTTCCTCCAGGCCTCTGTGCGCAAAGGGCCTCTCTCAGATGGTTGCTGGGAGGAGTTTGGATTGGTTACAGCGTAAGTTCACAATTCTCAGTGAGACCAAGTTGGGTGGACCATTTTCTGGTTCTTTAGCCAAGAGCAGAGGTCCTGTAATTTGCTACATTAATGAGTGCCTGCCTTCTGAAAAGAACACTCCTCAATTTTGGGCTTTAGCAGAGTTTCACAACTTCCTTCCTGGATCTCAAAGCTCTATTAAAGGCACTTATTTTTGAGATGGGGTCTTGCCACTTAAACCAGCCTCGTCTTGAAATCCTTTTCTGCAACAATTCTTCTGCAACAGTTCTCCAACCTCAGTGTACAATGTAGCTGTCATTATAGGTGTGAGCCATGATGTCTGACTCTACTATGTAGACATTTTTGTCAGGAATGGCTGACAGATTTTCTTCCTCTGGGGGAATGAGAAAATAGAACACCTTTTTATTTTTTCCATCTTACTGATGTTACTATCCCTATACATTTCTACTTTCAGTTTCCTATTTTAAATTTGTCTGCAACATTAGATTCAGACATTTAGGACAGTATGTTAGAATATACATGCTATGTGTGTGTTACAGAATCTTTGAGCTGCCAGTTTTTTTCCTGGAAACCTCTGTGATCAGTGGCACCATTGCTTGAGTTCTTATTCTGCATCCAGGAAGAATAAGGTATGCAGACAAGTGAAGGGTGAAGAAAACAAGGACGATCTTTATTTAGTGTTAGAAGAGTTCAGAGGAGACCCACAGTGGGTAGCTCCTCTCTGTAGGCAGGTCATCCCCTCAAGTGTTTAGCTCTCAGAAGAGAAAATGCCCTGAAAAGAGTGACTTCTCTCTGAAGGCAGGTCATTCTGAGGTCTCTGCAGGTCTCCGAAGCTGCCAGCAGAGAAGGTAGCTTCTCTTTGCGACGGGTCATCACGTTGTTTCTGTGTCCTCTGTCCTCTCTGTCTGAAGCTGGGGCTTTTCTGGGCCTCAGAAGGAAGTTAAGTGCATTACAGTTGGTCCATGGGTGGCCATGTGCAGGCCAAAAGGAGGCACCAGAAGTCCCTGCTGTGGTCTGTGGGCCCCTAAACGTGGTGATCTACAAGGGACTCACTCTTTTCTGCTAAGGAATCTGTCTGCCTCCTGCTGCCATTTATGGCCCCCAGGTGTGACTAAAACTGTGCTCTGAGATTGGAGTGTGCAGGTGCTGGTAGAGGAGTGAGGCCACGAAGCAGGAGCAGAGTTTGACACCTCCAAGACAGCAAAAATGGGAGAGGACCTTGCCAGGACTTCAAGGATGTAGGCAGCAGAGATGCCCATGTCTTCCACCTGGGAGGGTGGCTGCAGTTGCACCCAGGGAGCGCCAACCCCACCAACTCAAAAGGGGCAGAGCTCCTGCTTGTCCTTGTGTAGCAGGAGGTCCAGGTCTATAGCCATGAGTCAGACAACTGCTGCTGCACCTGGGAGGGAAGATTCTGCTCTCCCTCGGTGAAAAACATGATTGACAAAAGAAATTTAGTCACGTCTGTGATGTACAACAACCTAACACAATAACTTTAATTATGATCCATAACACAGACTCAGACATCAGAACTCCAGGAATTCCATACAATTTTTGGAGCACACATTAACATTTTCACTAAAATATTACCTTAAAGTCAAACACTATCTGATCAAAAATTCTATGTCAATAAACATGTCAAATAATCCCGTTTACCTCTCCCTTGGATGCCCCAGGGGCCCTCTGTAGTTGCCAAAACCTAGGCATTAGAAAAGACAGTTTTGAAGCTATAAAGGCTCAAAACACTTAATAGAAATTTAGGTTACCACAAGTCATATGTTTAAAAGACACAAAGTTGATTTTGTTGTGGTTGTTGGTTTTTTATATGAAAACTCGTCAAGAGGGAAAGTCTAGTTTTTCAGGCAATCTGTTTCTTGTCCTCGCCTTTTTTTTAGATGGTTTATTCATAAGTCAAAGAAAAATCTTTTTTCAAGGGAAAGAAAGCCAAATTTCACACTTGCATTAGTCTATTATTGTCAACCCCAACTTTTTAAATAAAACCTTATAGATAATTTCATCTGATATTAACCAGTTTGACCATGAGGTTTGATTCTTATTAAACTTTTACCTCCCTTTACAAATTTGTGTTAAAGAGTAGGTCAGTGCTTCAAGACACCCTTGTTCTGTTATTCCAATGTTCAATTTATGGAGAAACCAAATAATACTTTTTTGAATTCAGTCGATATGTTCACACATAGATTCCCTTTACAGTATTTACAAACTTTCCATAAATTGTTTAAACTTTTAGTTGTATCTTATTTAAAAACAATCCTTTAACCCTCTAAACTAGGCAAAACTTTGCATTTTCACACCTTCTTACATTCTTGTGTGTGTGTATATATATATATATATATATATATCGTGTGTATATATATATATATCTTGTATATATATAAAGACATATTTCACTCTCCTTACACACCTTGCATGCAAATCTGTTTTCAGTAGTCTCAATTACCTGTTATAATGGCAACTGTTAGCAATCCTTAATTTTTGTTAAACACCTAGTAAGTTATTTTAGTTTTACGGACTTAGGCGCAGATCAGGTTTTACTGTTTCCAGCATAGCTAGGGACATGGTATATGTTTCCTTCTCTTACCAACAAGTAAAGCAGAAAGTCAAACAACTTTCAAAAGCCAAAGAATCAATTAGTGACCTTAAAACATTTAACCAATCTAGTTTCTGACTTGCGTAATTTGGAATATACAGCTACATTTTGAAGACATTTCTATTTTTATTTTAGCAATAGTTTTAAAGCTAGCTGATTTGCTTAAGTTATACTTAAGTCATATGTATTTAAAAATTGCTGGCTGGGTTTGTTGGCTAATGCCTGTGATCCCAGCACTTTAGGAGGCCAAGGCGGGCAGATCACCTGAAGCCAGAATTTTGAGAGTAGACTTACTAAAATGGTGAAACCCCATCTGTACTAGAAATACAAAATTAGCTGGATGTGGTGGCCAATCTGTAATTCCAGCTACTTGGGAGGCTGAGGCAGTAGAATCTCTTGAACCTGGAAGGTAGAGGTTGCAGTGAGCCAGAATAGCACCACTGCACTCAGGCCTGGGTGACAGAGTGAGACTGTCTCCAAGAAAAAAAAGAGAGAAAAAAAAACTTGCTTACACTTACTTATAATAGCTAGGATTATAGGCATGTGCCACCATGACCAGCTAACTTTTGTACATTTACTGGAGTTAGGGTTTCTCCATGTTGGTCTCTCGAATTCCTGACCTCAGGTGATTAGCCTGCCTCAGCCTCCTAAAGTACTGGGATTATAGGCACAAGTCACCATGACCAGCCTAAGAGAAAATTCTAAGTAAGGTTTAGTACCAGACCTCTGAATCTCTGCCAGGGGTGTCTCTTTTTGGGATTCAATTATAGAGTATCAGACATCTCTATCTTTAGGTGGGAACTGGTGTCACTTTATGTTTTCCTTCCAGTGGCAATGACCTACTATGAGATTTATGAGACCACACTATCCTGTGCTAACCATCCCACTAGAGTGATAGCCATGAGCTAAAAGGCATCATAGCTTTATTATGTTCAAAATATTTTATCTAAGTGCTTGAGCCCCCCAAAAAACTCAGACCAGCCTGGTAAACCTATAAAGAACCCCTCTTTACAAAATATTTTTTTAAATAGCCAGACATTGGCTGGGATTGTGGTCCCAGAAACTTGGGAGATTGATGGGACAGAATTACTTGAGCCTTGAAGTTTCAGGCTACAGTGATCCACAACTGTGCCACTGCATTTCATCTTGGAATCTTGGATGACAGAGTAATATTCTATTTTTGTTTTGTTTTGTTTTGTTTTTTGAGATGGAGTTTCTTTCTTGTTGCTGAAGCTGGAGTGCAATAGTGTGATCTTGGCTCACTGCAACCTTCACCACCTGGATTCAAGTGATTCCCCTTCCTCAGCCTCCTGAGTAGCTGGGATTACAGGTTTACACCACCATAGACAGCTAATTTTATGTTTTTAGTAGAGACAGGGTTTCTACATGTTGGTCTGTCTGGTCTTGAACTCCCAACCTCAGGCAATACATCCATCTCGACTTCCCAAAGTGCTGGGATTACAGATGTGAGCCACTGTGCCTGGCCTTACCCTGTCTTTAAAAAACAAACAAAAACAACAACAACATAAAAACACTGTACACTTTAGGCATGATGAGTATATTCACATTGCTATTCAGAACACTTCAAGAAATTCTACATTTGTAAAACTAAAACTCAAAACCTGTAACAACTACCCATTTTACACTCTCTTCAGCCCTTGAGAAACATTCTTCCCCTTTCTGTTTTTATAAATGTGACTGCTTGACGTACCTCATATAAATGATATCATATAGTATTCAGTGCTTTGTTACTGGCTTAGTTTAGGTAATATAATATTCTCAAGGTTTATCTTAGTATCTGACAAGATTTTTTAAAGTGACAAGATTTTTTATCAGGCTAAATAATATTTCACTGTGCATATATGTTACATTTTTTTGGTATGTATATAAATCAAAAAACAACTGAGTTGCTTCTGCCTTTTGGCTTATGTAAATACTGGTACAGTAAACACAGATTGTTAAATGTATCTTCCAGGTCCTCAGTTGCATACTTTGGGCATAGATTTGTAATTGTGATTGCTGTACTTGATGATACTTTCATGTTTAATTATTTGAGAAACATTCATAACATTTTTAAATGATGGCTGTATTTTTGTCTTCCAACAATCAACATGTGTTTTATTTATATTCCATCATCAATGGATTTACGGATTTTAAAAAATTTATTATGGCCATTCTAATTGGTGTGAGGTGATTTGGATTTTTATTATACTTATTATGCATTTCTCTATCAATTACTAATTTTTTATCTTCTTTCAAATGCTTCTTTCTAATGTTTCATTTAATTAAGTATCCATTTCTAAATCTAATTATTCAACTCTATTTTTAAATTTTAAGAGTTGTTTATATATTCTGAATATTAACTCGTATCACATGTGATTTGTAAATATTTTCATTCATTTTCTTTTCTCTTTTATTTTTTTGAGATGGAGCCTTGTCCTGTAGCCAGGTTGGAGTGCAATGGCACGATCTTGGCTCACTGCAACCTCCGCCTCCTGGGTTCAAGCAATTCTCCTGCCTCAGCCTTCTGAGTAGCTGGGACTACAGGCATGCTCTACCATGCCCAGCTAATTTTTGTATTTTTACTAGAGAAGGGGTTTCACCATGTTGACCAGGATGGTCTCGTTCTCTTGACCTCATGATCCACCCGCCTCGGCCTCCCAAAGTGCTGGGATTATAGGCATGAGCCACTGTGCCCGACCTTCATTCATTTTCTGAAAGGCATTGCCACTCTATTGAATGTTTTCTTTGATGTACAGAAATATTGAATTATAATGTAGTTAAATGTTTCTGTTCTTTCCTTTGTTGCTACTGCATTTAATGTCATATCTAAGAAAATGGTGCCAAGATCAATGTCATGTCTTTCCCTTATTTTGTTTCTAAGAGATTTGTTTTTTTTTTTTTTTTTGAGATTTGTTATTTTATTGTGTCTAAGTATTTTATTTAAACTTTTTTGTATATGGCTCAAGAGAATGATCCAACTTTATCAGTGTAGATTTTTAGTTTGCCACGTTATATTTTGATTAATCAAATTTGATAAAATATTATTTATCTTTTCTCTATTGAGTGGTCATAGCGATTTAATCGAAGGTTATTTGATTTTATACAAAAGGGTTTATTTCTGAGTTCTATTCTGTTCTTTCACCTGTTTATCTTTGTGTCAGTACCACATTGTTTTTGTTAGCTTTGAGTATGTTTTTAAATCAGGAAGTATAATGCGTCTTTGATCTCTTGCATGGGTGTTTGGTATAGTTCATAAAGTTTCAAATGTCAACCAATAGTCTTGTAAAAACTTCTATTGGGACATTTGTAGAAATTATATTAAATTTGTGTATCACCGTAGGTTGGTTTAACATCTTAAAGAAATTAACGTTTTTGACTTGGGCAAGAATATGTTGAAGAGTGTGTTTTGATTTCATATGGTTTCAAAAATCCAGGAGAAGCTTAGTGTTGTTTCAAGACAAGGATGGACTCAATGCAAAAGTTTAATTCAACCTTCATCCCAGAGTCTTCACAAATGCTCAACAAAAAAATCTCCCAAGACAATTCAGGGACCTCTCAAAACTAGGAGACATTGATAAGAACCTTAGTAAGCTCATCAACACTGCTACTGAATTCCCTTCCTCTCTATCAGAAGCTTAACTCCATCAGCAGTCTACAGGAGCAGCAATCCTCAGGGAAATCGGAGATGACTTGCCTTACAGGAGAGGAGAAATAAGAACATTGCTGTCTGTGCAGACAGAAAGGATAGCAAGATTCAGATACATGTTACTAGGTAGAGGTCCTAGGGAACATGAAAGGACACTAACAAAAACTGGGCTTTAAGAAAGTTAAGAATACATCAAGAAAATGAATGTTCAAGTGTCCCTGCAGTTTCTGCATGTCTAGTGGATGAAATCCTTCTGAGAATGCTAGAATAGGGAATTATGACACCAAGCCACTTCAGCCATAAACCTTATTCTTGCACTTTTTTTGCTTGCTGGTAATTTTATATAGCAGACCAAGAAAGCTATTCTCTGCTAGTTATAGACTATACAACAATAATTTTGATAATGAGTTCTAGGATGTATTTTTCTGGTATCTTTTTCTTCCTACTGTGATGCTAATAATTTATGAGGGATCTGTGTAGTTTGAATGTATTTGAATAACTTTAGCTCTGCTGTTTAATTTGACCCAAAGAAACCAAGAGATATAAGTATTCCCATGTATTTTAGAGGCCCAAAGTCAGTGAGGTGAAACCCAACATCAAGAAATTGAAGCAAAGTTACTTGTGGATAAAGAAAGCATTAACTAGTTTAGCTAGAGTGTAATAATTAGACTTTCTGGCTTTCAAAACTTTGGGTTACAATAAGAGCAAACTTTATGCTATTTTTACAGTTTTCAATACAAAAAGTTGTTTATATGGCAACAATAAAGTTGACATTTGAGTACCTTTGTAAAAAAAGACACAATATACTTTAACCTTCTTAAAAAAAATAGCTTCAGTTGCAAGCAAGTATTCTTCATTATATTTGCTCTTATTTGTTATTTATGTTACTGATTATATCTCTTTTTTAGATTTATTAAGAGATGTTTATAAAAATTTCTAGGCTTTTATAAATTTTAAAGAATAATTTAAATTTTTTCACGATTATGATAATGCTAAAGAATTTAATTTATTTGTATATGCATATCTTTCCCAGAACAATGTAATAATTAGGTGCTGTTTTTCAATAATTAGATTTTTCAGTAATTTTTCAATAATTAGATGCTGTTTTTTTGAATCATGTTATTTTCAGTGACAAACTCATTTTATTATCTTTGATATGTAGCATACATGCAGTGCCAATATACTTTCTCAGAATTTAGTTAATTTGGAAGGTTTTTTTTCTTCTTCTTTTTATTTGGTAGAACAGTTTTGCTATTGATATTATTCTCACTAAACATATATATATGTATATGTATGTATTTTTTTTTTTTAAGGCTTTGACAATAACACACAGTTTTCCTCTGGCCTGCAAATTTTTTGTGAGCACATTCACTGGTTATCTTATAAGAAGACTGTGCTTGTAAATGACACATCACTTTTCTTTTGCAGTGCCCAAGACTTTATTTTCATCTGTGACTATTAAAATTGTGTTTATATATGTGTTTGTTATAAATATCTTTGTGTGTATCCTAGTCTATTTGTTGAGCCTCTTTTTTCATCATTTGCTCTTCTAGAATTTTTTGCTTTTTATAATTTTTGCCTTTATAATTTTTTGATATTTTTAATATTTTTGTGTTTATTCTAATTTTTTATTTCTTTATAGTTGTCTGTGTTTCTCTTTCACTCACTATTTTTTAATTTATTTAAATTTTTTAAAATTAATTTATACATCTTCATTTTATGGTTGCTTTCTGAACAGTTTATAATTTTTATATCAGGCTATTTTCCTATAATATTTTCTATGCATTGTAATTTTTGATTGAGATTTGAACATTTAAAAAAACTACCTGTCACAGTCTTTGTAATGTAGCTTTTTTCCTGACATACATTAAAACCAATTGTTTTAGCTAGAGATTCTGGGAATCTCTCAGACATGTTCTTAGGATGTATCTTATCTGAAATTTTTTTCTTTATATTTAGTTAAATAAATTTATTAATGTTTCTGCTTAATGGCCGGTCCTCATTTGCTACATGTGTTTTCTCTCTGTCGTACTGCAGTATCTCTACTGCTGTAGCAGTTACCTTTGGTCTTAGTGACTCAAACTGTCATTCCAATGAATACTACTGTAGTAGTCTGATTTCATCCTGGTAATGAAGATATACCCAAGACTGGATAATTTACAAAGAAAAAACATTCAGTGTACTCACTATTCCACATGGCTGGGGCAGGCTTATAATTGTGGCAGAAAATAAAAGAAAAGCAAAGTGACATCCTACATGGTGGCAGTCAGAGAGACAGGAAGAGGAACTCTCCTTTATTAAAACTTTGAGATTTTGTGAGACTCATTAACTATCACAGGAACAATATAGGAAATATCCGGCTCCATAGCTCAATTATCTCCCCCCAGGTTTTTTCCCCAACTCCCATAACTTTGAATTATGGGAGCTACAATTCAAAATGAGGTTTAAGTGGAAACACAGAACAAAACCATATTAGCTACCACTTTTTTTTTTAGTATTTAATGCCATGGAAGACAGAAACCAGTGTGTGAAAAGACTCTTAGAAGCCAGAAATAGAAATGTAGGTGTCACTGTTTTTCTGGGGTTTATTTTATTTATATATTTTTCTTAAAAACAAAAAAGAAAAAGCAGAAGTTGGCAGTTTACTTCTAAAGACACTATATTATGTTTGGGGAGCAGGAAGAGCTCTGTTGAGGTCTCTGTTGGGTAAATGTAACAGATGTTTTTTTCTATGTAACTCTTTGTATTGTGCTCACGGGGGTACTGAACACAAGTCACTTATTTATAAATCTTCCACAAATGTGATTTGGTCAGTATGTTTTTGTTAAATTTATATGTCTATGAAGAAACTAGGGCCTGTGGTACTCTTCTATGCCATCTTGCTTATGTAGTTTGTGTAATTTTAGAGGTTAGATGTATTGACTATAAAAATCTTAGTCTAGCAAGTGGAATAATTTGCTGTTTTTATTTTTTTCAGTTATGTGTTCTTACTTTGCTAAAGACCTATGGCCAGAGCAGGGCATGAAAGAATCATTTCAAAAAGTGATACTGAGAAGATGTGGAAACTCTGGAGATGAAAATGTACCACTTGATGACTGTAAAATGCACGATAGAGTTTATTACAAACTTAAGAAATGTTTGATGGCTGAGAGCAAAACATTTCTGTGTTATAAATATGTAAAGGTCTTTTATATGTTTTCATATTCGAATAGATATAAGACTTGCTAAAAAGAACACTTATAAATGTAAAACGTGACAAATCATTTTGCAAGTTTGTACATCTAATTCAACATAAAGGAATTTATATTAGAGTGAATTCCTACAAAGGTGAAGAATGTGGCAAAGCCTTTAACTGGTCCTCATACCCTATTACACACAGTATATTTCATACTAGAGAGAAACCATACAAATGTAAAGAATGTGGCAAAGCTTTTAAGTGTTCCTCAAACCTTACTAAACATGAGAGAATTCATAGTGGAGAGAAACCTTACAAATGTGAAGAATGTGGCAAAGCTTTTAACCAGTCCTCTTGGTTTGCTAAACATAAGAGAATTCATACAGGAGAGAAACCCTACAAATGTGAAGAATGTGGCAAAGCTTTAAGTGGTTATCAGCCGTTACTAGACATGAGAGAATTCATAGTGGAGAAAAACCCTACAAATGTGAAGAATGTGGCAAAGCTTTTAAATGGTCATCAGACCTTACTAAACATAAGATAATTCATACTGGAAAGAAACCCTACAAATGTTAAGAATGTGGCAAAGCTTTTAAATGGTCATCTGTCCTTATTAGGCACGAGAGAATTCATAGTGGAGAAAAACCCTACAAATGTAAAGAGTGTGGCAAAGCTTTTAACTGTTCATCAGACCTTACAAAGCATAAGATAATTCATACTAGAAAGAAACCCTACAAATGTAAAGAATGTGGCAAAGCTTTTAAGTGTTCCTCAGACCTCACTAAACATGAGAGAATTCATAGTGGAGAAAAACCCTACAAATGTGAAGAATGTGGCAAAGCTTTTAACCAGTCCTCATGGTTTACTAAACATAAGAGAATTCATACAGGAGAGAAACCCTACAAATGTGAAGAATGTGGCAAAGCTTTTATTTCGTCCTACTGCCTTACTGCACATAAGAGAATTCATAGTGGAAAGAATCCCTTCAAATGTGAAGAATGTGGCAAAGCTTTTCATTGGCCATCAAAACTTTCTAGACATAAAAGAATTCACACTGGAGATAATTTTTAAAAATGTGAAGAACGTGGCAAAGTTTTTAACCAGCCATCAATCCAAGAGAATTTATACTTCAGAGAAGTGTAACAAATGTGAGGAATATGGAGAAGTTTTAACCATTTCTCAAATCTTACTAAACAAGACAATTCATACTGGAAACAAGTCCTACGAAGTGAACATTGTGGCAAAGGCTTTGGTGTATTCTTAACCTTTATTAAACATGATAATTAATGCCGATAAGAAACCCTGCACAAATGTGAAGAATGTGGCAAAGGCTATTGTGAATCCTCAGGACTTAATAAACAAAATATTTCATACTAAAGCATGTGGAAAAACTTTTTACCAGTCCTCACCCCTTACTAAACTTAAGCAACTTCATACTGGAGAGAATTCTGAAACTTGTGAAGAATGTGGCAAACTTTTTAACTAGTTCTTAAACCCTACAGAACATAAAGTAATGCACAATGGATGGAAACTACTTATCTTAAGAATATGACAAAGCCCTTAGTATATTGTTAACCATTTCTAAACATAAGGTAATTCATACTGGAGACTATTCCAACAAATGTGAAAAATGTGACAAAGACTGTAACAAGTTCTCAATATTTATTACACACAATTCATACTGGAGAGAAATCCTACTAGCATAATGTGTCAAAGCCTTTTACAGCTTCTCAATTCTCAGCAGACATAAGATAATTTATATTGAAGAGAAACTCTACAAACCTGAAAGATGAGACAATCTTTTCACAACACCTCAAACTTAAAAATATAAAGTAAATTAAGTTTGAAAAATGTGACAAAACTTTTAACTAGTACTCACATTTTATTGCACAAGAAAGCATTAATACTAGAGAAAAATTCCACAAATAATAAAAACTGGAATAGCTGTTGATACCTGCTCATATCTTACACAAAATCCAAGAGTTTATACTTAATAAAAACATTTTTAGTGCAATTATTGTCAAGATCACTTTCAGAAAATATGTCATTAAACAAGAGCGTTCATTCTGAAGACAAACATTAAAAATATAAAGAGAGTTGTAGTACCATTACTTGTTTCATAAGTGTTGTGCAGGGTTTGTATTAGAGAAAAAGCCTGAAGAAGTTTCTCAAAACTTGCTCAACATCAGGGAATTTATATTATATTGGAAAAAATCCTAATACGTGTAATAAGTTTAACTAAAGAATTGTTCAAAAATGAGAGCTAAGAAAACACCAGAGAGTTCATAGTAAAATATATGTTTACATATGCAGTAACTGTGAAAACAACATTTACTTCAAAATTAAGTCTATGTCAACATCAGCAGACATAGACTTAGTAGAAATAACTAAGTAGAGTTATTGAGACATCATAGTAGAAATAACTAAGATACTGACCCTTCAGACATTACACTAAATCAGAGTATTCAGTGTAGAACATCATTCAAAACTAAAGTTGTTAGATAAATTTTTTCTATGTAACTTTAACAAAAGAAAATTGGACTTATGATTGCATTCAAAGAATACTTTTTTCATTTAAAAACTTTACAGATTTATTTTTGGAAAGTAAATGATATGATTCAACTCACAATTTACTTCATGCTGTATCTTTTATGGTTATAATAAAAACTATATAGAAGTATAAATAAAATTTATGTGTTTCTATATGTCCCAAATAAGTATTTTGTTAAATTTTCCTGTATATTTTTCTTTGAACATGTGAACTACCTACACATAAAAACTTTTAGTTTTGATTCACATACAGTTAAATATACAAGTTAGTCTAATAATATATCTTAACTGTAATAGAATTGTAGAATAAGTGTGTGTGTGTATGAGTTTTACCTATTTCCAGAAAAAGCAATATTGGAACAAAACAAATTATTTTCACATGGTGACTAGTTTTCTAGAAAACTAAAAACCTCAATAATGCTGAATACAAATCTATATTCTTTACTCATTATTTCATTATTGTACAGACAAATACTTTTCCTGTTTCTTATAATTCATTTTTTGTTTTACACTGTAAGAATATTCATTGTCAGCTGGTTAGTAATTAATTTTCATAAAATGAGGTAGGACAGAAAATGATTTTTAGATGTAATTTCATAATTTGTGTATATTTTTTAGTTAGAACATTTCATTGTGTTTAATTGGAGAAACCTCTTTATGCCTACTATTCCTTATTGTTTCTTTAACCTTTTATAATTGACTTTTGTAAATTTATCTGTTAAACCAATATATTCAGGGAATTACTTGGGAGGCTTCATGAGTCATGAGGATTTTAGGTATTTCTTTTTTTTCTTTTTTTGGTCTGTTTGTTTGTTTATTTGTTTTTTTGAGCTGGAGTCTTGATTTGTCACCCAGGCCGAAGGTCAGTGGCTCAATTTCAGCTCAATGCAACCTTCACCTCTTGAGTTCAAGCAATTCTTCCTGTCTCAGCCTCCCAAGTCACTTGGATTACAAGTGCCTGCCATGATGCCCACCTAATTTTTGTAATTTTAGTGGAGACAAGGTTTTGCCACATTGGCCAGGCAGGTCTCGAACTCCTTACCTCGTTGATCCGACCCTCAACCTCTGAAAGTGCTCAGATTACAGGTGTGAGTCACCATACCCGGCAAGAATATTTTGATATATGAATGTAGCAAACAAACATGATAGTGCTTCTCACGTGACAGATGTTCTGTAATAAGCCATAAATATTTTTGCTGGAGTTAGTTTGCAAATCAAGTTATATATGGAAAATATCAATAGTGAAGAAATAATATTGATTATTGATGTGGAGAGAACGTTTTTACCAGGCTGCAAAGTGGACTCTTGCTGAATTTAAAGAGAAATTCTGGTTTGTTTTGTTTTGTTTTGTTTTGTTTTCTGATTATCCAGTTTTGTTTTTCTTATGTGCATTCCAACTATATATGCATCACAGACCTTTTTCTGTGTTATGGCTACAGTTTTCTCACTTTTGTTTTTATGCTCTGTCATTTCGCATGGTACTTTGTAGATTTTGATTAGAAAATTGTTTCTGTTTTTGTTTTTGTTTTCTTGAAACGGAGTATTGCTATTGTTGCCCAGGCTGGAGTGCAAGGGTATAATCTTGACTCATCACAACCTCTGCCTCCTGGGATTTTTTTCTACCTCAGCCTCTCAAGACACGGATTATATGCATCCACCATCATGCCCAGCTAATTTTGCATTTTTAGTAGAGATGGGGTTTCTCCATGTTGGTATGGTCTCTGGTGATCTGCCTACCTCAGTCTCCCAAAGTTCTGAGATTATAGGCATGAGCCACTGTGCTTGACCTGAAACTTTTAATGCAGTAAAAGTTGGTTATAACTTGAGAGTTTGCTTATCAATATAGCTTTGACATCAGATAAAGATAAAAGTCATACAGTATTCACTGCAGGGGAGAAGTAAATTATTTAGCATTGATCTGTAAAAGAAAAATTTTAAAAGATTCTTACACAAAGTGTGTCAAATATAAAATGTATCTTTGTAATTCAATTTCTAACAGTTAGTGGTAAGTAATAAATTTTTAATGTTTGATGATATACTTACAGCACAACTTATATTTCCATGCAGAATCTCTATATTTAAGTTTGAATATTAAAGGTTACCAAATAATAAAATTACTAGCGTAAATTTTAAATTAGAATTTTTTTTGTTGATATTATAATTTAAAGAAATTTCCCAGTTATATAGTTTTTCGGGGGGTGAAGTTCAGCATACAATTTTTATACTTAGTCACCTATCTGTAGCCAATTGTTAATTTTTTCTGAAAAATATGTGAAGATTATGCCAGTTTTTGAATTAAAATATTTTCTGTTATTTCACATGCAAATTTGTTTACTGTGTTCACAGAGTGTCCAGTCATGGGACCATCAGCAGTCATGGGACCGCCTGCCCTTTTACTGTCTTTGATGTCATTATCATTAGCACCAGAAACTCCTGGTGCCCCAAACTTAAAGGAAATGCCCTAAAGTAAATTGGCTTCCTCCAGGCACTGTGCAGGGACCATGACATGATGTTAAGTATCAAAGTTTCTATGGTTGTATTTTACAAATGACAAAAGAGCACAAAGCTATATATGGGTAATACTACTCAGTCAGGTTTATGACAAACACAGATCATATTTGAAATATTAACTTTCTATAAAGTTTTAAAAATACATTTTTTAACTTGACAGATAAAATGGGTATTTATTTTTTTAAATATAATATTTTGAAGTATACTTTCATTGTCAAATACTTAGCCCTGTGTAATAAATGTGTTAACTGAGTTAACTCCTTTTGGTGAGACCACATGGCATTATCTTCGCATTTTTCATAAATACATATACATTTTTATGAACTATAGTCATCATGCTGTATAATATATCTTTTGAAGTTGTCCTTCCTATACAACTATAATTATGTATTTGTTGACATTTTTCCAATCGCCTCTTTTTTTCAATTACCTTGGCACCTGGTGGCCACCATGTTACTCTATACTTCAGTGAGATTAACATTTTTAAGTATCCATTTGTAAGTGGAATCATGAGATACTAGTCTTTCTGTGATTGGCTTATTTCAACACATGCAATGTCTTCCAGGTTAATCCATGTGATTGAAATAATAGCATTTTTTGAAAAAATAAAAAATATTCAATTTTGTACATATATTGTATTCATTTGTATTAGATGTTAAACTGCTGGTGCTATATTTGTGTTATTGTGAAGAGTGCTGCAAACAACATAGAAGTGCAAGTATTTCTTCATTCTCATTTTGAATATATGCCTGAAAGTACAATTGCTGGAATATATGGTGGTTCAATTTTAAATTTTTTCAAAACTCTTATTTTGTTTTTTTAATGTATGTCCTCATTTACATTCAAACCAACAGTGTGCAAGGATTTCCTTTACATCTTTACCAATGTTTTTATTTTAGTAAATATCTCATAGGTATTTCTTTTTGTTTTAGTATTTTTGTTTTTCTCAGAGATAAATTTTATAAATATCTCATAGGTATTTTTTGCTTGTGTTTCTCTGACAATAATTGAAATTGAGCATTTTTCAATGTATCTCTTAGCCATGTCTTTTGAAAACTATTTAAACCTGAACTGGGTGTGGTGGCTAATATCTGTAATCTCAGCACTTTGGGAGGCTGAGGTGGGCAGATTGCCTGAGGTCAGGAGTTCAAGACCAGCCTGGCCAACACAACAAAACCCCATCTCTACTAAAAATACAAAAAGAAAAATAGGCATGGAGGTACATGCCTAAAGTCATAGCTACTAGAGGAGCTGAAGCAGTAGTATCGCTTCAACCAGAGAGGTGGAGGTTGCAGTGAGCTGAGATTGTGCCACTGCACTCAAGCCTCAGCAACAGAGAAACTCTATCTCAAAAAAAAAAAAAAAAATCAGCCTGCTGCTCATAGTTATTTATTTTTTGTTGTGTAGTCATTTGAGTTTCTTGCATATTTTTTACATTATTCTCTTGTCACACACATAATTTGCAAATACTTTCTTCCATTGTTTAGTTGTCTAAGTTGATTGCATTAGACTCTGTGCAGCAGATTTTTACTTTGAAATAATCTGACCAGCAGGAACCTGCATCCATGAACAGAGCCCTTTGCTCCTCCCTCAGAATGAATGGAGACCAGAAATCAGACGTTTATGCCCAAGAAAAGCAGGATTTCATTCAGCACTTCTCCCAGATCTCTAGGGTGCTGACTGAGGAGGAGATGGGGCACCCAGAGACAGGAGATGCTATTGCCCGGCTCAAGGAGTTCCTGGAGTACAACGCCATTGGAAGCAAGTATCACTGGGGTTTGACGGTGCTAGCAGCGTTCTGGGAGCTGGTGGAGCCAAGGAAATAGGATGCTGATAGTCTCTACTGGGCCCTGGCTGTGGGCTGGTGTGTGGAACTGCTGCAAGCTTTCTTACTGGTGGCAGATGACATCATGGATTCATCCCTCACCCGCCGGGGACAGATCTGCTGGTATCAGAAGCCAGGCTTGGGCTTGGATGCCATCAATGATGCCATCCTTCTGGAAGCATGTACCTACCACCTGCTGAAGCTCTACTGCTGGGAGCAGCCCTATTACCTGAACCTGATTGAGCTCTTCCTGCAAAGTTCCTAACAGACTGAGATTGGGCAGACCCTGGACCTCATCACAGCCCCCCAGGGCAATGTGGATCTAGGCAGATTCACTGAAAAGAGGTACAAATCTATTGTCAAGTACAAGATGGCTTTCTACTCCTTCTACCTTCCTATAGCTGCTGCCATGTACATGGCAGGAATTGATGGTGAGAAGGAACATGCCAATGCCAAGAAGATCCTGATGGAGATGGGAGAGTTCTTTCAGATTCAGAATGATTACCTTGACCTCTTTGGGGACCCCAGTGTGACTGGCAAAGTTGGCACTGACATCCAGGACAACAAATGCAGCTGGCTGGTGGTCCAGTGTCTGCAACGGTCCACTCCAGAACAGCACGAGATCCTGAAGGAAAATTATGGGCAGAAGGAGGCTGAGAAGGTGGCCCGAGTGAAGGCATTATATGAGGAGCTGGATCTGCCAGCCGTGTTCTCACACTATGAGGAAGACAGTTACAACCACATTACGGGTCTCACTGAACAGTACGCAGCGCCCCTGCCTCCAGCTATCTTTCTGGGGTTTGCACGCAAAATCTGCAAGTAGAAAAAGTGATCTAGAGGCTGCAAGGGTGGTAGGAGGCTTTCAATAAATAAATTATTGTGTAAAAAAATAAATAATCTGACTCATTCATTTTTCCTTTTGCTTCTCAGGTTTTGAAGTTGTATTTAAAAATTCACTGCCCAGACCAATGTTACAAGGCTTTTAGTCTATATTTTTTGTAGCAATTTCAGAGTTTCTAGCCTTACATTTAAGTAACTTATTTTAAATTCTGAGATGAGAATCTCATCTTATTGCTTTGCATGTGGATTACAGTTTTCTCAACACCATTTATTGAAGATACTGTCTTTTCCCTAAGAAACTGTCACCTTTTTAAGTATGTTACTAGTATTTTGATAGAGGTTGCATTATATCTGTAAATTATTATGTGTAATACAAATATTTAACAATATTAATGCCAATTCATTAATGAGTAATATTTCTCAATTTGTGTAGCATTTAATTTTCTATTTAATTCTCTTTAGAGTATAATTCTAAAGTTTCAACTTTTTGGTTGAATTTATTTCAAAATATAGTTACTACAGTTATTGTGGATAGGATTGTTTTTAAATTTCATTTTGAGATAGTTGTTAGTGTGTGTATAGAAATCCTACTGACTTTAAGATGTTGCTTTCATATTCTATAAGTTCAATGAATTTGTTTAGTAGTTCTGATAGTTTTTAGTAAAGTGTTCAATTTTTTGATACATAAGATTATGTCATCTTCAAAAAGGATAATTTAAATTCTTTTATTCAATTTGAATTTCTTTCACTTTTTTGTCTAATTTCTCTATCTTGGGCATTTTATACTATGTTTGGTAGGACTGAAGAAAGTGGACACCCTTGTTCTAGCTCATAGAGTAAAAGCTTATGGGTTTTCCTGTTTAGTATGTTCCTAGGTGTGCTTTTTTTTGTTATACATGAGATATATTGGCTTGAGATCATTTTCCCATATCTGAAGTTTTAGAGATTTATCATAATGGAATGTTAAATTGTGTCAAACTTTTATTCTGCATCTATTTAAATTTTAGAGCTGTGAAATTATGACTAATTCTGCATAAGTAAAAAAATTATTTAAAAACTACGATGAACATCTCCATACATGCAAACTACAAAATGTATAGAAAATAAATAATCTTCTGAATACACACAACTTTCCAAGATAGAACCAGAAAAAACAAAATTTTGAACAGAGCAAAAATGTATAAAATGTAAAATGAGATTGAATAAATAAAATATAACAACCATAAAAAACCCTGGATTAGATAGATTTACAATCAAATTTTACCACATGTATAAAGATGAGCTGGTACTTACCCTACTAAATTATTCCAAAAAATCATAATGAGATTCCACCCTAACTCATATGAAATCACTATTATCTTGGTACTAGAATGTAGCAAAGACACAAAAACAGAAGAAAACCACAGGCCAACATTTCTGTGAACATTAAAACATAAATTCTCCATGAAATACTAGCAAGATGAGTTAGTAAAAAAACATTTTGCCACAGTCATCTGAGTTCTCATGTATTCAAGAATGTTTCGTTATATGCAAGTCAATACGTGCAATTTACCTTGTAAAAATAATAGAAAGCAACAAATTATATAATTAATAAAATAGATGCAAAAAAACACTCAACAAAATCCAATATTTATGAAAATATCCTCAACAAACAAGACAAATAACAAAACGTACATCAAAATAATAAGAGCCATCTATTACAAATTCTCAGCCAACATCATATTGAACAATCAAATGTGAATGCATTCTTTACATAAATAGAAATAAGACCAGAATATTTAAACACTCCTTTTCAACAGTTTTTTCAAGTCCCAGCCAGAACAATTCAACAAAGTGAAGAAGTAAAGTGCATTTATATAAGAATAGAGAAAGTCAAATTATCTTACCAGATGACATAATTTTCAACCTAGATTTAACCAAAAGATTCCTAAGCCTAAAAATGACTTCAGCAAAGTTTCAGAATACAAAATCAGTATACACAAATGAGTAGCATTTCTGCATGCTAATGACATTGAACCTGAGAACAAAATTAAAAACAGTTCTGTATACAATAGACACTACCAAAAAAATAATACCTAGAAACACATTACATCAAAGAAGTAAGATACCTCTACAAGGAGAACTAAAAAATACAGCTGAAAGAAATCAGAGATGACAGAGTATTAATAGAAAACCATTCCATGCTTGTGACATTGAATAATCAATATAATTCAAATGTACAGGATGACTAACCTGCAGATTAAGTGCTATTTCTATCAAACTATCAATCCCATTTTTATAGAATTTTTAAAAACTTTTAAAATTTATATAAAAAAATAAAACAACCCAAATAGCCAAGACAACTTTACACAAAAAGTATTAACCTGAAGACCTCACCTTACCTGAGTTCAAACTGTACTACAAGCTACAGTTACCAGTATAACATGGTTCTGTTTTATATATATATATATATGCATATATAAATGTATGTATCCCTGGAACAGATGAGAGACCCTTGAAATATTCAGAGACCCTTGAAATAAAGCTACACTTCTACAACCAACTTATTTTTGACAAACTCAACAGAAATAAATGAATGGGAATTAACTCTTTATTCAATAAATGGTACTGAAAAGAGTGATTAGTTCTATGCAGAAGAAGAAAACTGGACTCCTACTTCTTACCAAATAAAACACATGACTGAAGATATATTAAGAACTTAACTAAAACTTCAAGCTGTAAAAATCCTAGATGAACACCTAGAAAGTATTCTAGATATTGGGCCCTAAAGAAAATTTATGAGTAACATTTTAAAAGTGAGTGCAACACAAAAACCAAAAATTTCCATCTAATTAAAGAGCTTCTGCACAGCAAAAGAAACTATTAACCAAGTAAACAGACAACCTGCAATATAAAATTAAATATTTGTAAACTACATATAAAAAGGATTAATATACAGAATTTATGAGAAAGTTAATAAGAAAAAAGGATACAAATGAAATAGAAACTTTCAAAGGAAGATACAAGAGCTGTCAATAAACATGCAAAAAATTGCTCCTTTATAATCGTTGAGTAATGTACCTCAAAATGACAACGTGATACTATTACATGCAGTTAGAATTACTGTTATTAAAAAAGTAAAAAAATAACATATTCAAGTTTTGAAGGAAAGAACATTTTTATTCACTGTTGGTGAATATGTGGAAAGCAATTTGGAGATTTCTCAAATAACTAAAAATAAAATTGCCATTTGACCCATCAACCTCTTCAATGGGCATATACCCAAAGGAGAATAAATTATTTTCCCAAAAAGACACTTAACCAACACATGTTTATTGCAGCACTATTCACAAAAGCAAAGATATAGAATTAAACTAGATACTTATTAATCTTAGATTGAATAAGAATAATGAGGTACTTATATACCATGCATTACTATGCAGCCAGAGAAAAGAATAAAGTAATTATTTTTACAGCCACATGTATACAGCAGAAGGCTATTATCCTAAGCAAATACAACATGTGGGAGCTGTCACTTATATGTGGGAGCTGAACATTGGGTGCAGATGGAAGCAAAAAGGAAAACAATAAACACTGGGACTTTTAAAGACAAGAAATAAAAGACAAGTATTGAGAAACTATTAGACATGATGTATACTACATGTGGGCAATGGCATTATTAAGCACCCAAACCTCAACGTCATGCAATATACCTGTGTTACAAATCTGCTCATGTAACTTGAATTTAAAATAAAAATAATAAAATGCTTTGTGATATAATGACATGTTACATTTCCTCAGTTCTGGGCCAATAGTTGTAATTAGGCATGAAAGTCAGAATTATTCACTCTTTAGACCATAGGAATGAATGTTTAGTTACCAGGTCTCTTTGTGTTCTATAAGCTGGTATCTCTAAAAGCTCTTAGTGTATAGCCTGAGAAGTGTTTTATTGCTAAGTATGCAGCTAAAATAAATGACTCTACATTTTGTTTTTCATTTATCTATACAGTAGACTAAAGACTCTACTCTTTTTGGAGAAAAATGGTGTGTTGTTTAATCACTTCTTTTTAAGAATTAACCATTTTTGAAAATGTGAGGCTATGAAAATTATGTAAATTGTTGAATTAGGACAAGGAAACATTTCTAGAAAATGCATAGGAATCTTATAGCCACAGCTCAAAAATGATGAAACAGACCAAGTTATTCAAGGCCGCACTGCTGCAAATGCTCATTCCATCACAATTATTCTGATGAAAAAAAAAAAAAAGAACAATGGATTAGAACATATTTTTAGACTATTTTTCAGATTCAACGGCAGTGTTAGATGTTTTTCTTTATTATTTGACATATAGAAGTCTCTACTAACAAAAGATTTTGTGAATTTCAAGCTAATAGGCTCACACATATATTCTCCCTAAAAGGGTACTGGTGTCTTTGAATCAAAATGTAGCATTTCTGGCCAGGTGCAATGGCTCATGCCTGTAATCCCAGCAGTTTGAGGGGCCATGATAGGTGAATCACCTGAGGTCAAAAGTTTAAGCCTAGTCAATATGATGAAACCCTATCTCTACTAAAAATACAAAATTAGCTGAGAATGCTTATGTACACCTATAATCTCACCTACTCGAGAATCTGAGACAGAAGAATCACTTGAGCCCAGGAGGCAGAGGTTGCAGAGAGTCTAGATGGGAACACTGCACTTCAGCCTGGGTGACAAGCATGACTCCATCTCAACAACAACAAATATGTACCATTAATGGCCTTCATTGTGCTGCTGTGTTTGTGTGAAATAGGAAGACAGAAAATAAAGCACAGTTAATCATGGCACTTTTGGTTTCTACAGAGACAGCATCTAAAATCTAGTGGTATGTCAACTAGAAATAATGATATTAGTCAGGCATAGTGGCTTATGACTGTAATCCCAGCACTTTGGGAGGCTGAGGTGGGTGAATGACAAGGGCAGGAGTTAGAGACCAACCAAAATGACATGGTAAAACCCTGCCTTTACTAAAAATACAAAAAAAAAAAAAAAAAAAAAAAAGATGGACATGGTGTCATGCATCTGTAATCTCAGCTACTGTCGAGGCTAACGCAGGAGAATCACGTGGAAGCAATTAATGCAAATAAAAGTGCCAGAGGAGTGCTCGGCACAGAGCAATTATACAGAAAATGCATAAGGCCTTATTTGTTAATTCTTTTAAATCACAATAAATTCTAATCCTGAAAACAAGGTGGCCACATTAGTAGTTTGTAACTCATTTTCATTCTTATCAGTTAATCTGGATTATAATAGAGGCTGGAAAATTTCCATATATTCATATACAGCAT
This sequence comes from Sapajus apella, assembly GCF_009761245.1. Lineage (NCBI taxonomy): Eukaryota > Metazoa > Chordata > Mammalia > Primates > Cebidae > Sapajus > Sapajus apella. The sequence goes on from NW_022437219.1 coordinate 43,466, forward strand.
AAATAGAAATATGAAAAGATTTCTTATTGATTCCTACTCAAACTCCAGTAACACTAGATAAATAAGCACTTAAATGCTGGGTGTTCATCAGTTTTAAAAGTAGAGAAGAAGGAAATTGTTTTTTCATCTATTTAATAAATTTTCTATTTATGTTGACTTGTTATATTTAAATGTAGTTTAAAAATATATATTCAAATAAATTTTCTTCTTTAACATGTGAAGGAAATCATTTATATAGACCTTTGGAGAATTTCACTCAAAACAGTTGCTTCAGAGTCTTTCTTTTAAAGTATTACATTATTTTGAGCATTAAAACCCAACATTTTATTCCAGAGTGTTGTGTTCAGACTATTTATGATGATAATTGTTTACTTACCTACATCAGGAAATGAGCAAGCCAGTTGAAATAAAAATGCATATGTATGTGTTTCCTGAAATTTTAAGATGAAAAACATTTTTTCTCTTGCCAAATTTTTTAAAGTTTCTCTCTATATATATATTTTTAAATATTGCTAGTACTTTAGAATGACAAATTAGAGATGTACACATTTACAAGGTACAATGTGATGTTTTAACATAGGTATATAATATAACCTCCAGTAACTATTGTTCCACTTTCTACTTTTTTGAGTTAAACTTTGTTAGACTCTACATGTAAATGACATCATGCAGTATTTGTCTTCCTTTGTCAGGCTTATTTCATCTAGCATAATGCCTTCCAAATTTATTTATATTGTTTTAAACAATAAGATTTACCCCTTTTTAAGACTAAATAGTATTCCATTGTATATACCACATTCAAGAAAATTAATTTAAATATATTAATATATTTTTCTATTCATTTGAAAAACTCGTGTTATTTAAAAATATTTTGTGTCAAAGCATGTATTAATGTAATTCAGCTTATAAATATCTTATTAATACTAGCTAATTTGTAGATAGCACTAACCATAACACTCTATATGTTAATGGATTTAATCACAGTAAGTTAATAACATATGTATTTTAATTATTCTCCTTTTAGAAAGAAAGAATCAGAGCCACTGAGAGAAATAACTTGCTTACTATAGCAGAGGCAGTATTAAAACACAGGCAACTTTTGTCTCCAGAGACGACAGTCTTGAGTCCATCAATAAAAACCTTTCAAACAAAAGAAATTGATTATTTTTAACACTCATTTTTAATAAAAATTTAAAAAATAATTGAATAAATTTTTATTGTTATGTGTGGTTGTATAAAATGGTACAGTAAGGAGAAATAATCTAAGCCAGAGAAGAAGACATGCTAACATTTGCAACAAATAAAATTGCAAAGTAGCCAATTGTTACGTACAGGCAATATCTTTGTTTACTTAGATAACAAAAGCAATTCAAAGACTTTTTTGAGATAGAGCCTCATTCTGTTGCCCAGGTTGTAGTGCAGTGGTGCAATCTCAGTTCACTGCAACCTGTGCCTCTTGGGTTCAAGCAATTATCGTGCCTCAGCCTCCCAAGTAGCTGGGATTACAGGCCCGTGCCACCACACCTGGCTTTTTTTTTTTTTTTTTTTTTTTTAATTTTTAGTAGAAACAGGGTTTTACCATGTTAGCCAGGTTGGCCTCAAACTGCTGACCTCAGGTGATTGACCCATCTCAGCCCCTAAAGTTCAGGGATTAGGCATGAACCACTGTGTCCAGCCAAAAAGACTGTTTTAAAAATATATTCAGATGAGTAGGCAAAATTCTAAGATGATTCTCAGTTTGTTAAACACCTGCTGTGTAATCCTTTCCTTTGGAGTATATAAAAATTGTGACTTTGCTGGGAAGTTACTCATGAAATAAGGTAATTAAGGTGTTTACTTTGTCTTCATTCAAATAGATATTATTATGATTGAGCTAAACTTAATCATAAGAGAAAGACACATCATATAAAAACACATTTGCCAGCCTGGTAGTCAGTGAATTCTTGGTGGGCCATATTGTAAGCTGCTTATGATGGCTATATGGTAAGAAATATATTTCTACAGTATCATTATTCCTGCCTCCCAAATTTTACTTCCAGTAAGAAGTACAGGAGGATCCCATGGCAGAGAAAAAAGAGGGAACTCAAGTCATGCAAGAAATAACCACCTCTTATTAGGGATAGCTTAAGATAAACAGATGAGACCACAACATACCACATCAATGGAGAAAGAAGGCAATAAAACCTGATTAGGAAGTCTCACTGACCTTAGGAAGCAATATTTACTAATTCATGGTAAAGGATCAGCCTCTGAGACACAAATAGTCTACTATATTATAAAAGATGCATACATAATTTTTTGTTTTCACAATTGAAAAAAAAAGAAAATTCAATAAATTTTTTATTTTATTTTATTTATTTTATCTTTGAGTTGGAGTCTTGCTCTGTCACCAAACTGGAATGCACTGGTGTGATCTCGGCTCACTGCAACCTCCACCTCCCAGGTTCAAACTATTCCCCTGCCTCAGCCTCCCAAGTAGCTGGGACTACGGGCATGTGCCGCCATTTTTTGTTTGTTTGTTTGTTTGTTTTTATGTTTTAGTAGCAATGGGTTTTCACCATGTTGGTCAGGATGGTCTCAATCTCCTGACTTTGTGATCCACCTGCCTTGGGCTCCCAAAGTGCTGGGATTACAGGCATGAGCCACCACACCCAGCCAGTAAATTTATTAATAACAAACTTCTTCTAATTTTACAGGATTCTACTACACTGTCTTACAATTTTAAACTGTAAACATCTTCATATAAATATGTATTGAATGCAAGAATAGTTACATAGATAGCTTATTGATTAACATGGTATATAGATTAACATGGTAGAAGTAACAATTAGAGAAAACGATTGAAATGAGATAAAATGAGTCAAAATCAATCAGTAGCTGTAACACCAGAAAGATGGCAGAGCAAGAGCAAAGAAAAATCCCTTTGTTTCCAGAAAACCTAAAAAAGAGGAAGGCTGGTTAAGCTTTCAAAGCCACCCAGGCAAAGTAGGCACTTTTAGCAAAGAAGGAGCAGAGGAAAGGAAAAGGCTCAAGCTTAAGTGACTGGAATCATGTCTACATGTTTTCTGGTGGCAGAAACATGACAAGATGTGTCTCAGATGACTAGAAGTGAAAGCTCATGCCTTGGAATTGCCAGATAAAAATTTCTTGACCTTTGTTGTAGACATCTAAAAGATTGATGGCGTGAGTTTACTGATGCAGAGAAGCACTGCAAGAATTCAATGAAAGAAAACTTTTAGTGGTGTCTATGGAAAAGTCACCCCCAAGAACCTAAAAATTCTGCCTATAGTGGAACCTTATGTAACCTGGGAATTTCCAAGTCAATTTGAAATGTGGACAAGCCAAGGTCAAGGATAAGGTCATTCCTCTGACAGACAATACAGTGTTTGATGAGCACCTGGGGAAGTTTTGTGTCATTTGCTTAGAAGACCTCATTCATGAAATTGCCTTCCCAGGAAAGCATTTCCAGGAGATCTCATGGTTCTTGTGCCCTTTCCACCTCTCAGTGGCCATTAATGCTATTGAAAAGAGTGGGCTTCCTCAAGGAGATAGGCAACCCTGGCTATTGAGGTGAATGCATCCATCAGCTCCTCCATCAGCTGAACTAGACCCAGCTGTCAAAGTGCAGTAAATTTTTATCAATGAAGTGGAAGCATGTGCTTCTGGTTTTTTTGGGGGAATTTTTATCAAGTATCTTCAGAGAATATTATTTCCTGCTTTATCCTTAAAAACTGGAAAGTAGGGGTCAAAGCAAAGACAGTAGCTTGTGTTCATGGCAAGTGCCTTTCATCACAGTCCAGGTCCAAAGGAAAATTCCAACATTTTCTACATTGGCTGCTGCCTCATTTGAAAGCAGCACATTCCATGGAGGAAGGAGTCCTGCTTTGTTGCACCTTTTGTCCCAGGGCTTAATGTAGTTAAGTCAGTAACTCTAGCATTTGTACGAGGCTCCTAAGAGTCCTGCAACAGTCTAAGGATACAATTGAATCTTGAGGTTCCTGGGGACTTGTTTTGTAAAAGACTTGAATTACACATAGGAAGAAAGGGACAAAAATAAGTGTTCACTTGCCTCTACTGTGAGTCTATGTTCCAACTTGTCAGTGATGGCTTTGAGAAGTCTCAGACTTGGCTGGCTCTAAGTGTATCTGCTGGCTTTTTTATCTTTACTTGAAACTGGCTTAGTACTTTTTTCTAAAAGCTCAGGATTTGAGAATGAGGAACCGTTCACCAGAAAAACAAGCACACACTCAAAATTTTGCTTACTGTCTTAGGGTGTTGAGACCCTTCTCAGATACATGTGCACTTTAGGGGTTTTGTTTGGTTTGTTTTTTATTTTTGTCTTTGTTTTGAGATGGAGCCTCACTCTGTTGCCCAGGCTGCAGTGCAGTGGTGTGATCTCAGCTCACTGCAACCTCCACCTCCTGGGTTCAAGTGATTCTCCTGCCTCGGTCTCCCAAGCAGCTGGGATTCCAGGCATGCACCATCATGCCTGGCTAATTTTTGTATTTTTAGTAGAGAAAGAGACAGTGTTTCACCATGTTGGCCATGCTAGTCTCAAACTCCTGACGTCAATTGATCCACCCGCCTGGGCCTCTCAAAGTGCTAGGATTACAGGTGTGAGAAACCACACCCAGCCCCTGTGTACCTTATGTGAGAAGTCCTGCTGTTAATCAGAATTGGTCACGCAGGCTCTGATGTTGCCCCCTGGTTCCATGTCCTGTGGAAAACCAAAGCTTACCAGGACAGCTTTTTCCCTTCCTGCTGGCAGATTGTGTTGCCCCTGCACCATCTATAACTCAAAAATGCCCACCATGTCTCCTCCTGGACTTCAGGATAGAATTACCTGGTTTCTCTGATGATCAGCACTCTTCCTTAAATCCCAAATCAGAAAGAAAGGAACAATTTTTCTTGTTTGATATGGATGAAATTGGCACTGTTTGGTTTTGTAGGCCCCAGACAGGCAGGCAGCTTTAGTTTGTTCTTGCATGTTCCAGTCTCCAGACGTATTGCCCTTTGTCTTGCTGGTAATGACATAGTAGATAGTAGACCAGCAACTGGACTTATGGGGATTTTAACCGGAAAATAGTGTGTCTGATATTGCTTGTGTTTTTCATCAGTGTCCACACCAGGTGGGCCTTCCTGCCACTCTTTTTACTTAGTTGCCCCCCACTTGCCATCTGAGCAGTTGGCCAGGATGTGCCAGGCCTAGGTTAAACTTGGAAACATACTTGACCATTCTATTCCCTGGTTCTTTCAGATCAGTTTGGCTGCAATTTTGGCTCCTGGGACCCTCAAGCATAGCTGGGAAATCAAATAAGTGGTGCAACTGCCTTAAAATGTGCCAGGTTATGAGGTTATTTGGTTGGCTGTCTTCAGAAGTAACCTGCCAAAGAAGATGGTATAGATGTTACCCTTATATTGTAAAACATTGTGAAATCAGATTACTTTAAAATGATGTATTACAAAGTTAAGGAAAAAAGTAGTTGTGACCATAGAAGCCCAAGGCTTATATCCCAGCTCTGTCTTACATGAAATATGGGTACAGTGTTTTCAGTCTTTGTAAAATTGGAGCCAATATCCTCCAACCTGCATGCCTGACATGGCAAATGTTGCAGTGAGCGGAGTTTACATCACTGCACTCCAGCCTGGGTGACAGAGTGACTCCACCAAAAAAAAAAAAAAAAAAAAAGAAAGGAAAACTGAAAACTGAACTCTCTCCATCATCTTTTGTTCTTCCTGAGGGTCTGGAGGAAGTCATAACCATGAGGCAGAGCTAATAGTCTTTTCTACAGACCCAAATTTTAAGAAAAATATTTGCCTTTTTAACCAATTGCAAATCAGAAAATCTTTGACTCTACCAATGTCCAAGCTCCTGCTTTAAGATGTCTCACCTTTTAGGTCAAACCAATGTATAGCCTCCATTTACTGATGCATGGCCTTGCCTATAACCTCTATTTCCATAAAAATTATTACTTGCAAGCCATTGGGGAGTTTGAGTTTTAGGAATGAGCTGTGTCACTCTCCTTGCTTGGTGCCCTGCCGATAAATGCTGTTTCTCCTCCTGCAAACTTCATTGTGGATGTTGGGCCGTACTGCACCAAAAGAGCTGACCCCAGTTCAGTTCAATAACATTTTCTCAAGTTATTTCTAAACAACTCACTCACTGTCTTCTGTTTGCCCTCCTCCCACCATAGAAACAAAAGAGGTGTCCAGGACATCACAAATCCCATTGTAGGTCATCTCTGCTCCTGGGAACATTATTTACAGAAAACAGCTACAGAACTGAACTTAACATTCCATCCATAATCTGCCAACTCTTTTTTGGAATAAAAAAAAAGGCCATATTTTGGAAATCATTCCAAGAAATCAATCACCTGACTGAAAAATTTTAATTTCAAAACACATTATATACTCATTGCAAAAGTAACTCTCCTTGTCCCTGAACAATGTCTCCAGTGGCCTCAAATCCATGGCTCACCCATGATAGGAAAACCCTGCCTGCTGTCCCTCATGGCCGCACACCATCAGGTGGAAAGCCTGGTGCAGCAGAGGGAGAACAAGAGAGGCGAGACTTACATAACCAAGGGTTCAGGTAGCTGATTCTTCCACATGCTTGTTCAACTGTTTTTAGTCATGTTCACCTGTTCCATCTCTTTGCCTTTGCTTCTTCTTGTGTGTTAAAATGGTGTAAATAAGCACCATAATTTGTTCTTGAAGCTTCTGTTCTGTGGCCTCTGGGGTAGCCTGCCTGGAAGTATAGTTGGAAGCTATTACTATTGCCTCAAGGTAATTTCCCAAGGGACAGGGGATTCTCAGATCAGGCTCCCTGGGAGCAAAGCCAGAGTCAGGGATTCCTGTTCAAGTGGTAAATGAGGAAGTTCTGTCTGGAGAAAAATCTCTGTGTGGAAGTGGGTAAAGCGAGATAAGACAGGGGAAGAAGCAAAGCAAGGATGAGGCTCAGCTGCAGTTTAACCTCAGCCTGATCCCACCTGGGAGCCCTAGGGTGTGGAAGGCACCAGGGATCGGGCTTCTTAAGCCAGAGGATCAGACTTTGTATGCTGTTCTAGCAGATGGTAAAAGGGGCCTTGTCAGGACACCAGCAGCATCATGGTTGGGAAAGTGGTGACATGAAGGACTGGAAAGGCAAGGTGCAATATAGCTTGGAAGCATCTAAAAGCCAGAATAAGAAGTGCAGACCCGATTCCAGGGGCCAGAAGCCACAGGGAGTTACAGCATGTTTTTGAGCATGTGTGGGATTTGGAGCAGTGCATAGGAAGTCAGATGACAGTAGCAGGTGCTGGGAGAAGCTGCTGGCGAGGAGAGAGCCTGTGACTCCTCTGAGGCCTTTGGGTAACTCTGGAAAGAAGGCTACTTACCAGGGTCTTGTTTATTCAGCCATTAGCCTTATTCTGAAGGATCAGGAACAGGTTCTGTGTCCTCAGGATGGAATCCTCACCAAGTCAGGACCAGTTGGAAGAGTGGGAAGGGATGCATTACTGGAGGCTTTTTCTCAGAGAAGAACACCTCATAAAAAGTTTTGCAGCTGACCCAGGGAGTCTGCAGAGGCCTGAATACTGCTGGAATTGTCCATACTGTGCTGGCGTTGAGTGAAGTCTCAGGCTTTTATCGGAAGTGCTATGACCACCTGGTCAGCTGCCGGATTCTTGGCCTCAGACAAAGCCAGCCTCCAGTCAATGATCCTTCCTCAGGCTTAGTTGTCCATCAAAATCTTGAAGAAAATGTGTTTCTTTAACTTCAGCATGCAAAAAGACTAATCTGGAGAGGCCAAGCGTGGTGGCTTATGCCTGTAATTCCAGCATTTTGGGAGGCCGAGGTGGGTGGATCACAGGTCAGGAGTTCAAGTTCAGACTGGTCAAGTTGGTATAAAATCCCCTCTCTACTAAAAATACAAAAATTAGCTGGACGTGTTGGCAGACACCTGTAATCTCAGCACTTTGAGAGGCCGAGGCAGACAGATGACATGAGGTCAGGAGTTTGACACCAGCCTGACCAACATGGAGAAACCCCATCTCTACTTAAAAGTACAAAATTATCCAGGTGTGATTGTGGGTGCCTGTAATCCCAGTTACTCAGGAGGCTGGAGCAGAATTGCTGGAGGAGAAGGTTGCAGTGATCTGAGATTGGGCCACTGCACTTCAGTCTGGGCAACAAGACAACAAGAGCAAGACTCATCTCAAAAAAAAAAAAAAAAAAAAAAAAAAAAAAAAGTGCCTGGAGTGCAGGCTACTTCTGGGCCTGATGTGCAGAGGTTCTGATTTGCCCCTTCCCAACCCATCCAGTTTAAATAAGGTGCCCTTCCTCCATTTCTTCAGAGGATTCTGGACTTCTTTCTATTACAGTGTGTGTTATGTTACATTGCAACTTTTAATTTTTTTGTCTGTCCCCCACAGCTCACTGGACTGTGGGCCTATGGGGTTGGGAATACGTAGTGTCAGGCCTTACATCCCTAGTCTCTGGAAGGCAGATGTACAGGAGCCCAGGAGCAGAATGGTAGAGTCCCTAAGAGCTGGATTCTGGACCTTGCAGGAGCTGTTCTCTTTTTCCCACACTGGCAGGATGTCCAGGGGCTTTAGAAAATGGGGACAAGGAAGGCAAAGATTCTGTGGCTTTAGGATAAGCCAACTATAGATGGAATAAGAAATCTTTCCTTGTAGAATGAGTGGGATTTTTCCAAGGCCTCATTGCCCCATCATGGAAAGATTTGCCTCAAACCCTAGTTTGTCACTGCCTGGAGCCAGCTGTGTCACCATGGGGTGAACTTTAAGAGTCCAAGGAGAAGACTTTCTGCAGCCGGGGAAAAATATTTACTGTCCTCCATCAGGAACCCCTGATTTCAGGTCATTGTTGGCAAAGGGACAGGTGTCCGTGGCTTCCTTAGAGGCAGCCTTTCCTGAGTACTGTCATTCCGCAGCTTCGCTGCCCTTAGGAAGACTTCTGGGGTTAAGAACAGGAGATCAAGATCTGTCCAGCAGGGGCATCTGACTCTGATGTGGGGGTCATCTGCTGGCTGCCCAAAGAAAAGGAGCAAAGAGGCCCAGAACTGTGGTTGAGACAGAAGCATATGGGGCCTTGATCTGCACAGGGCAGGGCCATCACTGTCCACCAGGCTTCAGAAGGTCGGCCTTTCTCTTGCTCCCCACCTCGCTCCCAGGGCTCAGGGAATAAATCATTTTTAGTTCTCAGAGTACCCCGTGCTCTCTCACTTCTGGGCTGTGTGTGCATCAACCCTAACACAACTGTCAGCCTTTTCACTGCATTTTATTGCAAGAAATTTAACTCTTCAAGTGACTTTTCTATTTGTGGTGCAGCTTTTCCTGAAGTTTGAAGGAGGAGCTGCTCTGGGGTGGGGTTCCTCTGTACAGTGCCGAGCACTCAACTCTTCTTCCTTTCCCTGCTTCTCTCTCCCACCCCAGTTTCCTGGAGAGCTCTCAGTCCCCTCACTCCTTTGAGTAATAGACCTTATTCTACCACACATAGTAACTTCCCTTTTATTGTAAAGCCTCAGATCCACTCATTTCCCTGGACCTGGAGGTTCAGCTTTTGCTGACATTTAAAGCCATTTTTTTCTTTTTTTTTTTTTTCTTTCCTTTTCTTTTTTCTTTTTTTTTTTTTTCCTTCTTTTAAGACAGAGTCCCGCTCTGTCACCCAGCCTGGAGTGCAGTGGTGTGATTGATCTCAGCTCACTGCAACCTCTGCCTCCAGAATTCAAGCAATTCTCCTGCCTCAGCCTCCTGAGTAGCTGGGATTACTAGTGCCTGCCACCATGCCCAGCTAATTTTTTTTTGTTGTTGTAGTTTTAGTAGATATGGTAAAACACCATCTCTACTAATTTGGTCAGCCTGGTCTCAAATTCCTGACTTCGTGATTCACCCACCTTGGCCTCCCAAAGTCTTGGGATTACAGATGTGAGCCACCTTGTCCAGTCAAAGCCTTTTCTTTAAAAAGAATCTACTCTCTGTAAATATCTCAGCTGCTGAGATAGCATATTCTCTACCTCATTATATGCTGTTTGTTTTGCCATCTGGTTCTATTTAGTCTGGCTAAGTCCTGCTCCCTGCATCTCAGCTGCCCAGATCCACTAAAACGAGTGCCTCACCACAGTGCCCCAGAGCTCTCACCAATGTGCCTCTCAATGCTGATTGTTTATTTATTTATTTATTTATGTATTTTGAGATGAAGTCTTGCTCTGTCTCCCAGGCTGGAGTCTGGTGTCATTATCTCAGCTCACTGCAACATCTACGTCACAGGTTTCAAGCAGTTTTTTAGCTTTAGCCTGCCAAGTAGCTGGTATTACAGGCACCTGCCACCATGTCCAGCTAATTTTTGCATTTCTGGTAGAGACAGGGTTTCACTATGTTGGCCAGACTGGTCTCAAAACTTCTAGTTTCAACTGATTCATCCCCCTTGGCCTCCCAAAGTGATGAGATTACCACCCCAAGCCAATTGTTAAATTTTCAAAAATTTTACAAGTCAGTTGTTAAATTCAGCCAATATTAAACATTCAGCTATTATAATAAATACTTAAGGCTCATCACATCCTAATTACTTTTCCACATTTTCCTATCAGTTAGCTCTTGAGATCATTTATCTCTCTGGTATCCACGTGGTGGAAGCACTATAGAATTTGCAACATATTCTGCATCTCTTCCCAAATCTGTGTTCAGTGGTAGCTTGTGGGAGTATTTCCACCATGAAGACTGGTAAATGCTATAAATCAGAGATTGATTTATTATTTGATCAATTATCTAAACTTAAGGAAGTAATGGAGGCAATGTAATGATGCAGATTAAACTTACAAATGTGTTGTGTTTGTAGCAGATACATTGTGAATAGCATGAAAGAATGGAAAAAAAAGCCTTTCAGTATTCAGAACCTATAATCCAATCCATCAAAGCAGCATTGACAAATAAGTTCTGACATTCATTTTAATTTTGCTTTTGTCTTGTTAACATAAATAATATCAACCAATATTCTGTTAGAAAATACTTGCTCATGAGGCGGATCCAAGATGGCAGATTAGGAGTAGCTCAGGATTGCAGCTCCCAGTGATAGCACAGAGGGTGAGTGTATGCCGCATTTCCAGATGGATTTTTATTGCCCACAGACTAGGAGATTCCCAGGCAGAGGAACCCCACAGGTCACCAGCATGGCTGTTTTGGTTGGCATAGCAGGTCTTCGCACAAAATACATGGGTCCGGGTGCCATTTTAGCTGGCAATTGGAGCTCCTGGGAGACAGAGTCACCCATTCAACTGATAAAAAGGGGGACTGAAACAGGGAGCCAGGCCAGGAGATTCCCGGGCAAAAAAGCACCACGAATCTTCACGCAGCTGTTTCAGCCAGTACAGTGGGTTGCCACATGGGAAATCACACAGATCCTGGCGTCTTTTCAACAGGTGACTGGAATTCCTGGGAGACAACTGAAAAACAAAAGGGGGATCTGAGGCAGGGAGCCAGGTGATCAGGCTTGGCTGGTCCCACCCCCAAAAAAACCAGCATTCTGAAATGCTCTGGATTGAGAGTTTTACATCAAGCACACCTGAACCTGGGACAGTCCAGCTCTGTGGAGAAGGGTCATCTGCCATTACCAAGGCAGTCCAACACTATGGAGGCAGTCCACCATTGCTGAGGCAGCCCACCATTGCTGAGGCAGCCTACCATTACAGAGAGAGTCCCGTATCACAGAGATGGCCCGCCATTGCCAAGGCAGTTCTAACTATACCTGCATAAACAGGACTACAGGAAAGTTCACATGGCAGCTGGGCAGAACCCACAACAGCTCAGCAAATCCTCTGCAGGCAGACTGTGACTAGGCTGCCTCCACGCTGGGCAGGGCAGCCCTGAGAAAAGGTAGCAGCATGACAGAAACTTATAAATAAAGCTCTAATTCCCTGGGACAGAGCACCTGGGGAAAAAAGGAAAAAGGCATTTATGAGTTCTGCTGCAGCAGACTTGAACGTACCTGCCCGGCAGCTCTGAATGAACAATGAAGCTCACAGCTCAGCACTTGAATTCCTATAAAGGACAGACTGTCTCCTTAAGCAGCTCCCTGACCCCCTGTATATCCAAAGAAACACCTCATAAAGGAGAACTCAGACTGACATCTGATGGGTATCCTTCTGGGACAAAGATAGCAGAAGAAGAAGCTGGCAGCAACCCTTACTGTTCTGTCACCTCTGCAGGTGATCCCCAGGCAAGCAAGGCCTGGAGTGGTCTTCAGCAGTCCTACAGCAGAGGGGCCAGACTGTTAGAAGGAAAACTTAGAAACAGAAAGAAATAACTTCATCATCAACAAACTGGACATCCACTCAGAGACCCAATCTGAAAGTCAACAACTAGAAAGACGACAGGCAGATAAATCCACAAAGATCAGAAGAAACCAGCACAAAAAGGATGAAAACACCCAAAACCAGAATGCCTCTTTTCCTACAAGAAATCACAATTCCTCACCAGCAAGGAAACAAGGCTGGATAGAGAATGAGTGTGATGAATTGACAGAAACAGGCTTCAGAAGGTGGATAATAAGAAAATTCTCTGAGCTAAAAGAACATATTCTAACACAATGCACAGAAACTAAGAAACTTGAAAAAAGACTTGACGAAATGCTCACAAGAATAAACAGCTTAGAGAGGAATACAAGTGAATTGATGGAGTTGAAAAACACAACACGAGGACTTCATGAAGCACACACAAGTTTCAACAGCCGAAATAACCAAGCAGAAGAAAGATATCAGACGTCAAAGATCAACTCAATGGAATAAAATGAGAAGGCAAGATTAGAGAAAAAAGGGTAAAAAGGAATGAACAATGTCTCCAAGAAATATGGGACTATGTGAAAATATATAATCTATGTTTGATAGATGAACCTCAATGTGACTGAGAGAATGAATCCACGCTGGAAAATACTCTTCAGGATATTATCCAGGAAAACTTCCCCAACTTAGCAAGGCAGGCCAATGTTCAAGTCCAGGAAATACAGACAGCACCACAAAGATATTCTTCAAGAATAGCTATCCCAAGGCATATAATCATCAGATTGACCAGGGTTGAAATGAAGGAGAAAATTCTAAGGGCAGCCAGAGAGAAAGGTCAGGTTGCCCACAAAGAGAAGCCCATCAGATTCACAGCAGATCTCTCAGCAGAAACCATACAAGCCAGAAAAGAGTAGGGGCCAATATTCAAAATCCTCAAAGAAAAGAACTTTCAACCCAGAATTTCATATCCAGCCAAAGTAAGCTTCATAAGTGAAGGAGAAATAGAATACTTTATGAACAAGAAATTAATCAGAGATTTCATCAACACAAGGCCTGCTTTACAGGAGCTCCTGAAAGAAGCACCAAACATATAAAGGAACAACCGCTACTAGCCACTCCAAAAACGTACCAAAAGGTAAAGAGCATTGACACAATGAAGAAACTGCATCAACTAAAAGGCAAAACAGCCAGCTAGCATCAAAATGGCAGGATCAAATTTACATATAAAAATATTAACCCTAAATGGAAATGAGCTAAATGCCCCAATCAAAAGACACGGGCTGGCAAATTGGATAAAAAGCCAAAACCCATCAGTGTGCTCTATCCACAAAACCCATCTCACAGGCAAGGATATACAAAGGCTCAAAATAAAGGGATGGACGAATATTTACCAAGCAAATGGAAAGCAAAAAAAAAAAAAAAAAAAAAAAAAAAAAAAAAAAAAAAAAAAAAAAAAAAGCAGGAGTTGCAATTCTCGTCTCTGATAAAATAGACTTTAAACCAACAAAGATCAAAAGAGACAAAGACAGACACTACATAATGGTAAATGGATCAATGCAATAAGAAGAACTAATGATCCTAAAGATAAACACACCCAATACAGAAGCACCTAGATACATAAAGCAAGTTCTTAATGACTTACAAAAAGACTTAGACTCCCACACAATAACAGTGGGAGACTTTAACACCCCATTGTCAATATGAAACAGATCAATGAGACAGGAAATTAACAAGGATATCCAGGACTTGAACTCAAACTTGGACCAAGCAAACCGAATATACATTTACAGAACTCTCCACCCCAAATTCACAGAATATGCATTATTCTCAGTACCACATCACACCTACTCTAAAATTGACTGCATAATTGGAAGTAAATGACTCCTCAGTAAATGCAAAAAATGGAAATCATAACAAACAGTCTCTCAGACCACAGTGCAATCAAGATAGAACTCAGAATTCATAAACTAACTCAGAACTGCACAGCTGCATGGTAACTGAACTGGCTCTTAAATGTTGACTGGATAAACAATGAAATGAAGGCAGAAATAAAGATGGTCTTCAAAACCAACAAGAACAAAGACACAACATACCAGAATCTCGGGGAAACATTTAAAGCAGTGTCTAGAGGAAAATATATAGCAATAAATGCCCACATGAGAAAAAAGGAAAGATCTAAAATCGACACCCCATCATCAAAATTGAAAGAGCTAGAGGAGCAAGATTAAAAAAACTCAAAACCTAGCAGAAGGCAAGAAATAGCTAAGATCAGAGCAGAACTGAAGGAGATAGAGACAAAAAAATAACACTTCAAAAAATCAATAAATCCAGGAGCTGGTTTTTTGAAAAAATAAACAAAATAGACAGACCACTAGCCAGATTAATAAAAAAGAAAAGAGAAGAATCAAATAGATGCAATACAAAATGATAAAGGGGATATCGCCACAGATTCCACAGAAATACAAACCACCATCAGAGATTACTACAAACAACTCTAAGCACATAAAGCAGTAAACCTGGAAGAAGTTGATAAATTCTGGGACACTTGCAAACTAACAAGCCTAAACCATGAAGAAGTCAAAACCTTCAACAGACCAATAACAAGGGCTGAAGCTGAGGCAGCAATTAATAGCCTACCAACCAAAAAAAGCTCAGGTCCAGATGTGTTCACAGCCAAATTCTACCAGACACACAAAGAGGAGCTGGTACCATTCCTTCAGAAACTTCCAAACAATCCAAAAAGAAGGAATCCTTCCCAAATCATTTTATGAGACCAACATCATCCTGATACCAAAATCCGGCAGAGACCCAGCAAGAAAAGAAAACTTCAGGCCAATATCCATGATGAACATAGATGCAAAAATCTTCAATAAATACTGGCAAACC
The DNA here is from genome assembly GCF_009761245.1 of Sapajus apella. Taxonomy (NCBI): domain Eukaryota; kingdom Metazoa; phylum Chordata; class Mammalia; order Primates; family Cebidae; genus Sapajus; species Sapajus apella. Next base: position 58,626 of record NW_022437219.1, read on the forward strand.
CATTGCAACAACACATCAAAAAGCTTATCTATCATGATCAAGTAGGCTTGATCCCGGGGGTGCAAGGCTGGTTCAACATATGCAAGTCTATAAACATAATTCACCACATAAACAGAACCAAAGACAAAAACCACATGATTGTCTCAATTGATGCAGAGAAAGCCTTTGACAAAATTCAACAGGGCTTTATGCTAAAAACCCTCAATAAACTAGGTATTGATGGAACATATCTCAAAATAATAAAAGCTATTTATGACAAACCAACAGCCAATATCATACTGAATGGGCAAAAACTGGAAGCACTCCCTTTGAAATCTGGCACTAAACAAAGATGTCCTCTCTCACCACTCCTATTCAAGATAGTTTTGGAAGTTCTAGCCAGAGCAATCAGACAAGAAAAAGAAATAAAGGGTATTCAATTAGGAAAGGAAGAAGCCAAATTGTCTCTATTTGCAGACGACATGATTGTATATCTAGAAAGCCCCATCATCTCAGCCCAAAATCTCCTGAAACTGATAAGCAAATTCAGCAAAGTCTCAGAATACAACATCAATGTGCAAAAATCACAAGCATCCCTATACACCAACAACAGACTTAAAGAGAGCTAAATCAAGAACAAACTTCCATTCACAATTGCTACAAAGAGAATAAAATACCTAGGAATACAACTAACAGGGAACCTAAAGGACCTCTTCAAGGAGAACTACAAGCCACTGCTCAATGAAATAAGAGAGGACACAAACAGATGGAGAAACATTTCATGTTCATGGTTAGGAGGAATCAATATCGTGAAAATGGCCATACTGCCCAAAGTAATTTACAGATTCAATGCTATCCCCATCAAGCTACCAATGACCTTCTTCGCAGAACTGGAAAAAGCCCTCTTAAACTTCATATGGAACCAAAAGAGAGCCCGCATAGCCAAGTCAATTCTAAGCAAAAAGAACAAAGCTGGGGGCATCACACTACCGGACTTCAAACTATACTACAAGGCCACAGTAATCAAAACAGCATGGTACTGGTACCAAAACAGAGATATAGACCAATGGAACAGAATAGAAGTCTCAGAGGCAACACAACATATCTACAACCATCTGATCTTTGACAAACCAGACAAAAACAAGCAATGGGGAAAGGATTCCCTGTTCAATAAATGGTGTTGGGAAAACTGGCTAGCCATGTGCAGAAAGCAGAAACTGGACCCCTTCCTGACATCTTACACTAAAATTAACTCCAGATGGATTAAAGACTTAAACATAAGACCTAACACCATAAAAACCCTAGAAGAAAATCTAGGCAAAACCATTCAGGACATAGGTGTAGGCAAGGACTTCATGACCAAAACGCCAAAAGCATTGACAACAAAAGCCAAAATAGACAAATGGGACCTGATCAAACTCCACAGCTTCTGCACAGCAAAAGAAACAATCATTAGAGTGAATCGGCAACCAACAGAATGGGAAAAAAATTTTGCCATTTACTCATCTGACAAAGGGCTGATATCCAGAATTTACAAAGAACTAAAACAGATCTACAAGAAAAAAACTAACAAGCCCATTCAAAAGTGGGCAAAGGATATGAACAGACACTTTACAAAAGAAGACGTACATGAGGCCAATAAACATATGAAAAAATGCTCATCATCACTGGTCATCAGAGAAATGCAAATCAAAACAACATTGAGACACCATCTCACGCCAGTTAGAATGGCGATCATTAAAAACTCTGGAGACAACAGATGCTGGAGAGGATGTGGAGAAACAGGAATACTTTTGCACTGTTGGTGGGAGTGTAAATTAGTTCAACCATTGTGGAAGACAGTGTGGCAATTCCTCAAGGACCTAGAAATAGAAATTCCATTTGATCCAGCAATCCCATTACTCGGTATATACACAAAGGATTACAAATCGTTCTACTATAAGCACAGGTGCACACGAATGTTCATTGCAGCACTGTTTACAATAGCAAAGACCTGGAACCAACCCAAATGCCCATCGACAATAGACTGGATAGGGAAAATGTGGCACATATACACCATGGAATATTATGCAGCCATCAAAAATGATGAGTTTGTGTCCTTTGTAGGGACATGGATGAACCTGGAAACCATCATTCTCAGCAAACTGACAGAAGAGCAGAAGATCAAACGCCGCATGTTCTCACTCATAGGTGGGTGTCGAACAATGAGAACACATGGACACAGCGAGGGGAGCACTACACACTGGGGTCAGTTGGGGGGAAATAGGGGAGGGACGGTGGGGGGTGGGGAGCTGGGGAGAGATAGCAAGGGGAGAGATGCCTGATGTAGGTGATGGGGAGGAAGGCAGCAAATCACACTGCCACGTGTGTACCTATGCAACAATTTTGCATGTTCTTCACATGTACCCCAAAACCTAAAATGCAATAAAATAAATAAATGGGGGAAAAAAGAGAGATTTACAAGAAAAAAACAAACAAGCCCGTTCAAAAGTGGGCAAAGGATATGAACAGACACTTTACAAAAGATGACATACATAAGGCCAACAAACATATGAAAAAATGCTCATCATCACTGGTCATCAGAGAAGTGTAAATCAAAACTACATTGAGATACCATCTCACGCCAGTTAGAATGGCGATCATTAAAAAAATCTGGAGACAACAGATGTTGGAGAGGATGTGGAGAAATAGGAACACTTTTACACTGTTGGTGGGAGTGTAAATTAGTTCAACCATTGTGGAAGACAGTGTGGCGATTCCTCAAGGACCTAGAAATAGAAATTCTGTTTGACCCAGCAATCCCGTTTCTGGGTATATATCCAAAGGATTATAAATCATTCTACTATAAGGACACATGCACACGAATGTTCATTGCAGCACTGTTTACAACAGCAAAGACCTGGAACCAACCCAAATGCCCATCAATGATAGACTGGACAGGGAAAATGCGGCATATATACACCATGGAATACTACACAGCCATCAAAAACGATGAGTTCATGTCCTTTGTGGGGACATGGATGAACCTGGAAACCATCATGCTCAGCAAACTGACACAAGAGCAGAAAATCAAACACCGCATGTTCTCACTCATAGGTAAGTGTTGAACAGTGAGAATACACGGACACAGGGAGTGGAGCATCACACACTGGGGTCTGTTGGGGGGAAATAAGGGAGGGACAGTCGGGGTGGGAGTTGGGGAGAGATGGCATGGGGAGAAATGTCAGATACAGGTGTTGGGGAGGAAGGCCACAAATCGCACTGCCATGTGTGTACCTATGCAACAATCTTGCCTGTTCGTCACATGTACCCCAAAACTTAAAATGCAATAAAAAAGTGAAAAAAAAAGAAATATATATTTACACACACATAGAGGTAAAGTAAAAAAAAGAAAGAAAGAAAGAAAAAAGAAAAGAAAAAATGGCAGAGATGCCACAGTGAGGAGTTACTGGGTGGCCCAAATGGGGTGGGTGTTGGTCAGGGAGGTTAGAGGGAAGGAGACTGTGCAAGACCCAGGGCAGGACAATTAAGAGTCTGTCCTGAGGACCTCCTTGAGCTGCCATCTGGTTTGTTTCCCGGCAGAGGAGGAGCTTCAGGGCACCAGCTGGGATCTGCCCACTCCTCCACGGATGCAATTTTGGATCACACCGGGTTGGCAGAGATGGAGTTACAATACACTGAGGCAGGAAGGGCCTCACTGGGGCACAGAAAGATCCAATGTAACTCAAGGCACAGTGTCAGCTGAACATTCACTGACCTCTAAGCCCACTTCTTCCCTCCTACTCCCCAGGCGGTACAGTGGCCTGCTTCAGCCTGCAAAGCCCAGGGTCTCCTGCATCCCAACACTCCTTTCTGAGACACATGCAAACAGGAACAGGGGCGAGTCTGAGGTGGAGCAAATGTGATCACATGTGGCACAGGCATCCCCCAAGAAAAGATGGAGTGATCATGTGTCCCCGTGGCCCTAAGGGGCAATAGTGAGAAGGTTGATGATGTCCAGGCAAGCACCAGGGGGGAGCTGGAGACCTCCCCAAGAAAGCTAAGGAAAAGCAAAGCACACCTGGGAACCAGCAGAGGGCATGTGCCAGAGTCCAAGCCACATTAAGGGATGCCTGCCAGAGGAGCAGAGACATTTGTGCAAAGTAAACCCCACCCCAGGCAATGCAACAACTACGTAGCCTTGAGCCAACCTCCCCTGCACCCAGCCAAAACACAGTCTCTTTGGCTCCCTGATATCTTTGGCGGCCAAAAGATTTAGTGGTGGGAGGCAGTCCCACCCAGGAGCAGAGGAAGCTGATGTCCCTCAAGAATGAGACAGGAAGTCAAGATGAAAGGTAAACCCCTCTTTCCAAGAAGGCAATGGCCCACCACAGTCATCTGCTCATCCTAAATGAAACATGCAGCCATCAAATGGGACATGGAGACCAAAGGAGCTTCCATATCTGAGACAGGTATTCAAGACCAGAGCTCCAGGATCATCATGCCTACCCAATCTATAGAAATAGGTTTAGAGAAGAAAACAATCATTAAACAGATCTCAAAAAAGTTTCAACCTGATGAAACCAAAAGGGTTATTTGTTGAAGACATTGAGTTAGACCAAGGAGGATCTAGGCCCTTTAGGTACATGGCAGGCAGAGCAAGAGGGAGGACAGAGCAAGAGGGAAGACAGAGCAGAGGCCAGAGCCCAGGCAGGATACAGCACAATGCCACTGCCATGGGCATCTGGGAAGAAGGAGTGCCCAATAGGTGACTTGGTCCGAACAGGCCAGCGTTTGAGTAACAGAGATCCTTGCCCCATCTCATTCCCGGCTTCCTCTCCAAGCCTGTGTCATGGTGTGGCAACATTTCCCAATGAGAAAAGAGGGTGGCAGGAGTCAGAACCATCTAGAACCATCTTCTTTGACTTCAGTCTGCACCCTTCCTGCAGGGGGACAATGAGCTCCTGAGAGGCTTTTGTCCCTAGGTGTGGTGTGTCAGTCTTGATCCTAGAAAAGAGGCCACTCATGATGGGGAGATTTCAACCCCTGCGGGTCTGATGCAGCTCCCCACATGGCGCAAGTTTCACAAACCCATACTCGAACAACCAGGAAAATGACTGACAACCAGTCAAATGACCCAGGAAGAGATGCAGAAAGAGGCCAACAAAGACAGGCCGACATGCAAGCATCCGCCTCCACCACACAGGTCACATTCTTCCAAACACACACACGCACATGGGCACAGACATGGGCACAGAAACAGGGAGATACAGAGAGAAAGAGACAGAGACAGAGAAAGAGGAATAGAGAGAGGAGATAAAGAGAGACATACACACACAGACATACAGCAATGGCACAGAAGCACCCACTCCCAGGCATCCCCTGAGGCTTCGGGTTCTGGATTGTGCTCTCGGCAAGAAAGGCCCTCAGGTCAGACAGCAGCCCACAGGCACAGGCAGGCTTCTCCTCGAGATCACAGGGGTCACGAGTTTTGGGGAGCCTCATTCGCACACCATTGGGCAGGCCTGAGGCTGGAATCCCCCGCTGGTTCCCCGAAACTACACTTCAGATTTATTCAGCTCAGTCACCCTCTGCGACTCCTGGCATTTTCTTGACACTTGGGGAAGCTCCTGTTGACGCCCTGGAGAGATCAGGCAGGAGCCTTGCTGTCGTGTCCTGCTTTACCTGCTTTACCAAGCCCCAGAGACCCATCTCCCAGGCGACGGTGGGGGTCACTGTGACGGGCTAATCTGCTTGGCCCTGGCACATGCGAATTGGCTGGGCCGACTCACGCTTTACTTCTGAAGTCAGGCTGCGGCCCCTTTAATAAATGGCCGTGGTGCAGAGGCGGCGGGGTATGTAGTGAGCAAGGCAGCGATTTATGAGGACGGGGAAGGGCAGGGGGAGGCGTGGGAGAAGGGGCTGTGCTAGACCCAGGCCCGGACCCCTAGGCCTCCTGTCCTCAGGACCTCCTTAAGCCATCCTCTGGTTTCGTTCCCTTGCAGGAGGGGCTTCAGAACACTGGCTGGGATCTCCAGACTCCTCTATGGATCTTATTTAGGGTTCCACTGGGTCAGCAGCAATGGGGTGACAATCTGATGAGGTGGGGAGGGCCTCGCTGGGACACAGAGAGATTCCACGGGTCTCAAGGCAAGGTGTCAGGTGAAAATTCACTGACCCATGAACTCACTTCCTCCCTCCTCGTCCTCCCTGGGTGAAGTGGCCTGCCTCGGTCTGCAAAGCCCAGGGGCTCCTGCATCCGCACACAGCTTTCTGGGACACGTGCAAACAGGGATGGGGCAAGTTTGAGGTGGAGCAAATGTGACCACACATGGCACTGGTGTCCCCAAGAGAAGATGGACTCAGACTGTGTCCTGTGGCAGTATGGGCCCATGTGAGATTGTCAAGGATGTCCAGACATGCAACTAGGGGAGCACTGGAGACCTCTCCAAGAAAGCCAAGGAAAAGCAAAACATACCTGGGAACCAGGAGAGGGACGGTGCTGCGGTCCATGTCACATTCAGGAATGTCTACCAAAGGAGCAGAGAGGTTTCTGCAAAGTACACCCCACCCCCACCACTCCACGGACTAAGTAGCCCTGAGGCAACCTCCCCTGTACCCAGCCAAAATCCAGTCCCTTTGGCTCCCTGACATCTGTGGCAGCCAAATGATTCAGGGCTGAGAGGCAGTCCCATCCAGTAGCAGAGGAAGCAGATGTCCCTCAAGAATGAGAAAGTGCAGATGAAATGCAACACTGCCTTTCCTAGAAAGCAAAGGCCAGCCACAGTCACCTTCAACTCATTATAGATGAAACGCACAGCTCCCCATGTTGCCTAGGCCTTCACAAGCCCCAACTTCAACTGCGGGGAAAATGACTGACAACCAGCCAAATGACCCAGGCAGAGATGCCGAAAGAGGATCACCGAAGAGAGGCGGACATGCAAGCACCCGCCCTCCAGCACATAGGCCACATTCCTTCCAACACACATGCACATGGGCACACAGACACGGGCACACGCACACACAAATAGAGACAGAGAGAGGAGACAGAGTGACATACACACAAAGACATGCAGCAGTGACACAGAAGCACCCACTTCCAGGCAGCCCCTAAGGCTGCAGCATTCTGCTCTCAGTGAGAATGACCCTCGGCTCAGAGAGCAGCCTACGGGCCCACAGGCAGGCCTATCCTTGAGATCACAGGGGTCATGACTTTTGGGGAGACTCACCTGCATACCGTCCTGGCAGGCCTGAGGCTGTGATCCCTTGCTTGTTCTCCAGGACTTGGCCTGAGCTTTCTTTGTCTTGGTCGTTCCTCCGGGAATCCCAGCATTTGGAGGCCATCCTGTCGATCTCCTTAAGATATCAGACTGGAGCCACCATTCGCACTGCCACGGAGGACTTCACCCCCGCCTCAGGGACCCATCCCCCTGGCGACGTTGGTGGTCACTGTGATGAGAACCTTCTCCCCTTCCTGCTTGTGCATTGGCTAGGCTGACTTTGCAGCGCTCCTGGAAGTCAAGCTGCAGCCTCTTCAAAAACTGAGGGCGGACCGGGCCCCGTGACTCACGCCTGTAATCCTAGCATTTGGGGAGGCTGATGTTGGTCGATCACCTTAGGTCAGGAGTTTGAGACCAGCCTGATCAATTTGATGAACTTCCGTCTCAACTAAAAATACAACAATTATCTGGGTGTGGTGGCATGCACCTGTAATTGCAGCTTCTCGGGAAGCTAAGACAGGAGAATTGCTTGAATCCGGGAGGCAGAGGTTGCTGTGATTGGAGATTGCACCATTGCACTCCAGCCCAGGTAACAAGACAAAACGCCATCTCAAAACAAACAAACAAACAAACAAACAAAATTGACAGCAGTTCTGTAGCAGGGAGAGGCAGATGAGGGAGGGTAAGGTAGTCATGGGATAGGGGACTGCGTGAGATCCATAGCTGGACACCTAGGCCTCTTGTTCTCGGTACCCTTTTGAGCCATCTTCTGGTTCAATTCCAATGTAGCAGAGCTTCACTGTGCCAGTTGATTTCCCTTGACAACCTCTTGTGTGCTGGGGACAGCAATATGTCACAATTCCTACTTTTGGCAAGGCCCTTGTAGAAGAAAATAATTACATCACCTAGGTGCTGTGTTCAGTGTGATGGTACTATCTTTCTAAGAGCAGGGCCCATTCACGGGAGTCATATATACAAAATTCTTGGCCCAGGTATGTTTCACAATTTTATCTGTAAACTGAACCCAGTCTGGAGAGTCAAATCACTCACATGTTCGACAAATGTATATTTTACAATAACACTCTTGGAAAGTTCCATTGATGATTCCCCACCCCATACATATCTTGGCTCCAGGTATAAGTGTCACTATTGGCCAGCCACAGTGGCCTGCACTTGTAATTCCAGAACTTCGGGAGGCCCAGGTGGGCAGGTCACATGAGGTCAGGAGTTCAAAACCAGCCAGGCCAACATTGCACAACCCCATCTCTATTTAAATAAATAAATAAGCTGAGTGTGTTGTCTCATGTCTGTAATACCATCTACTCAGTAGGCTGAGGGCTGAAGATCACTTGAACCCTCAGAGGTGGAGGTTGCATTGACCCAAGATCATGCCACTGTGCTTCAGTCTGGGCAACAAAGTGAGACCCTGTCTCAAAATAATAACAATAATAATAAAGTCATCATTGTGCCTGTGAATTGGTTCCAGGTCCCATGGCACAATACGAACTCTGGGCAGAGAGACAGCAAAAAAGGCACATCAACTGTGTGCTGGTCCAGGGATATGTAACAATCCCCTTTGTGGGCAGAATCCTGGCAGAAGGTGCTGGGTCTAGTGTTATCAAAATCTTTCCTATAGGCAGAGTTTAGGTAAGAGAGGACACTCAATTCACCTAGATAATTAGCCGAAATATATGTCACAGTGACCTTCATGGGACATCAGTGAGAATGACCCTGAGGTCAGAGAGCAGCCTATGGGCCCACAGGCAGGCCTATCCTTGAGATCACAGGGGTCATGACTTTTGGGGATACTCACCTGCACACCATTGTGGCAGGTCTGAGACCGTGATCCCCTGCTTGTTCTCCAGGAAACCCAGCATTTGGAGGCCATCCTGTCAACTTCCTTAAGAGATCAGACTGGAGCTGCCATACTCACTGCCACAGAGGGATTCACCTCGCCTCAAGGACCCATTTCCTTGGCCAAGGCAGGAGAGTGACATCACCTTGGTTCTTGGCTCAGTGATAGGTCACAATCACTTCAGTGGGCAGAAACCAAGTGAGAGAGCAGAATCACATCACCTATGTGTTGTGCTAAGTGATATGCTACAATGCTTCCAGTAGAAAGAACCCAGGCAGCAGTGTCCCATTACCTGGGTTCAGTACCTGGCTATATGTCACAATGCACTGTAAGTGCAGGACCAAGACAGTAGAAGGAAGTCACATCACCTTTGTGATGGACCCCAAGATAAGTCACAATGCCCAATGTAGGCAGTTTCCAGGCAGGGAAGTCACATAACCTGGGTCAGGGCCAGGGAAAATTTAAGATTACTTAGGTGATTGATTCATGTATATGTCACAACCTTATCTGTGGACTTGGTCTCAGAAAGAAAGTCAAACCTGAGTTTTGGGAAAAGGCATATGTTTGAATCACACTCAGGAATGTATACAAATGAGTTTCACAGTCCCACAGAAGTCCCAGCTTCAGGTAAGAGAGGCAACCCCGCCTGCGAGTTGGGTTCAAGTACAGGAGTCACAATCTCAACAATGGGCAAGAACTGTGCATAGGAGCCCCAATCCCACCTGCAGATTGTGTTCCCATCACGGAGTCACAGCCACACAGGTCTGCTGAGTCATGGTTCAGGAGTCAACAAGCCACCTGTAGACCAGATCCCCATAAAGGAATAAAAATTCTAACTTGCAACTGTTTTTGTGTTTGAGATTAAGTGTCTCGTCAGTAGGCTCTATTCATGTGTGAGTATTAAGATTATGTCATCCAGGTCTGCATATGAGAGTAACAATCTTACCTGTTAGCTGAGCCCTGTTATAAAACTCTCTGTATCAGTCTGGGGCTTTATACAATAGGCTTTGTACTGAGTTTTGTAATTCTCTATGAACTTTATACAAATAGGAGATGCATGACTTTGGCTTTGGCCCTAAACCTGACTGTAAAAGTCAAAATGTCTCCTACTGGCTGTGTCCAGGCATAAGAGTCATCATTGTGCCTGTGATCTGGGCTCAGGTATATGTCCTAATTTCACCTGTGGGCAGAGACAAGACAGGAGAGTCACATCACCTTAGTGCTAGGCCCAGTGATATGTCACAATGCCCACTGTAGGCAGGGCACAGACAAGAGAGTCACATTATCTGAGTTCTTCATTTAGTAGTACGTCAAAATTCCTTCTGTAAGTAGGGCCCAGGCAGCAAGAAGACTCACATTACCTCAGTGCTGAGCCTAGTAATATGTCACAATGCTCCCTGTTAGCAGGGCCCAAACAAGAGAGAAGAGTCATATCACACGGCTGATTGGCATAGAGATTTGTCACAATCTTCACTGACAACAGGGCATAGGAAGAAAAGGAGGGTCACATTGACTAGGTGATAGGCCCAGCTATATGTCACAATCTTTCTTGTAAGCAGAGCGCAGACAGGTTAGAAGAGTTACATGAGTAACCTATGGTATGGACCCAGTGTTATGTCACAATTCCTACTGGGACCAGGGCCTGGAAAAACAGAAAAGTCACAGCACCTCTGTGATGTTCTTAGAAATATGTCACAGTGACCCCTTTGGGCTGGCCCAGGCAAGACATGAGAGTCACATCACCTAGGTAATAGACCCAGAGTTTGTCGCAATTTTTCCTGAAGGCAGGGCCAAGGCAGGAGAGTCCCATCACCCAGGTTCTTGGCCTAGAAATATGTCACAATCCCTTCTAAATGCAGGTACAAGCAGCAAAGAAAAGTCACATAACCTAGGTACTGGGCCCAGCAATATGTCACAATTCTCAGTGGAGGCCAGGATCAGGCAGGAAAGTAGAGTTATGTCATTTAGGTGATAAGCCAAAGATATGTCATAATGCATTCTGTGGGGAAGGTCCAGGCTGGAGAGTTACATCACATAGGTATTTGATCAAGGTATGTCATATTTGATCTAGGTATGCCTGGAAGGCAGCTGTCCCCTCTTCCCCAAATTTAGAACCTCACCAGTGAGATCTGTCCATGTGTGAGGGTGACAATTCTGTCATCTGGTTGTTCATATGCAAATAACAACCTCAGTTTCTTATGAAATTGGGCTGTGTTATGACACTCCCTGTTTCCTCCTAGGGCATAATATAGTATGCATAAGTGTTGCACTTTTCTATGGCCTCTGTGAAAATGGAAAACCCAGAACCACACCCATTGCCCTAAGCCTAACAGTGAGAGCCAACATCTTTTCTCTTAGCTGAATTCAGGTATAAGAGATAACTCTGAGCTTGTGAGTTGAGTCAAAACCTGACTTACTGTTCAGCCTGTGGCCAATTCCACATCTGACAGTCATAATTCCAACCGTGGTGTGAATTCACATGTGAGTTGTATAACCTCATTTGTGGGCTGTGTCTATGTTTGAAGGTAAAGGTGACAATCCCAATTGTTGGCTGTATTTACCTGTGAGAGTCACAATGCCCACTGTAGGCAGGAGAGTCACGTTATTTGGGTGCGGGATCCGGAGATATATCACCTTCCTACTGGAAGCAAGGCCCAGGCAGAAGGGAAGAATCACATAATCTAGGCCATGGGCTTAAAGATATATCACAATTTTTTCTGTGAGCAGGGCCCAGGTAGAAAAAGATGGTAATGTCACCCAGGTGATAGGCCCAGAGATATGTCAAAATTTTCTCTAAGAACAGGACCAAGATAGAAGAGTCAGATTGCCAACTTACATGGATCAAATGTATGTCACTGTCCCATTTTGAGCTTTAGGAAAAATAGTCAAATATCAGGAGCTGGGAAAAGGTCTGTCACAGTCACACCTGTGTAGGGCACGTTGGGAGCTAGATGTAAGGCTGAGTGCCCCACAGGGTCATGGGGTGAGCCTTATGCTGTGCTGAGTCCCAGGATTCAAGAAATAAAGAGACAGGACACAGAAGTACAAGGAAAACGCAGCTGGGCTCGGGGGGCCACGCCACCTATAAGTGGAGTCAGGTGAGGCTGCTGAGGTGAGGCCCTGAATGTTCAGAAGCACAAGTATTTATTGTGTATAGGTTAGGGGGCAGGGCAATGAGTGAAATCATCTTTAAGGATAGTGATAGGGTCATGAGCAATAAAACATAGGGTCCACCCCCATTAGGTCATCTAGGCCAGGAGGTGGACAGTGCACAGCAAGGGGCCCGTTCCCATGAAAGCAAGGGCCATGTGCAGTAAGAGGTCCACCCCCATTAGATCACCGAGGCTTGAAGGTGGGCCATGTGCAGTGAAGAGGGTGCAGTGTGCGATACTTCTATCTATGGAAAAATTACTTCTAAGAAGATTTATAGGAAGATGCTTTAAGTCACATAGCAGTGACAGAGCTGTCACGGTTACTGCCACCTTCTGGAAGCTTCCAATGGATTCTATGGGAAGATGCTTTTCAAGCAGCGCAGTAGCAAGAGCTGATAAAGTTCACAGTCACCAAGGTGGATTGCCATTCTGAGGGCAGCCTTCCACAAGGACTGGAGCAAGGTCCTACAACTCCTTTATCAGGAGGAGTGGCTCTCACCCCAAGCCTGCCATACAGCGGGTATCTTTGTGATACTGAATGCTGCCGCCTGGGCCATGGATTCTTGTCCTGATATAACTGTTTTTCCCTTAAATCATGCTCTGCACTGTGTCTGCTCTAGGTGTTCCTCCAATTATAAGCTGCTTATCCTTTAATTCATGCTCTGTACTGTGTCCACTCTAGGTATTCCTCTGATTATGAACTAAGATATAATTATAGGTATATATGTAGGGAAATATTCTTTAGGCACTCATACTATCAACTATTATATGATTATATATAGAGGATTATATAAAGGGAAACTTCAAGCCCTATTTCTATAAACTAATATATGATTATGTAAAGGATTACATAAAGGGAAATAGCTGAGTAGTAACACTATAAAGTGAGATATTCCTCAAGCCCTAACTGTGCCAGGGCTCTGCTTAGCTCTCATTCCTCAGTGCCTATATGGGGGGTTACCCACACACCTGCAGGAATGTCCAGAGATTAGATTTGCAATCCCACACTGGTCCCAACACCAGATAAGAGAGTGAACACCTGTGAGTTGAGTGCAAGTATGCAAGTCAGAATCTCAATGGTGAATTGGACTCATGCATGAGAGCCCCAAGACCACCTGCAGGCTCTTTCTTGGTAGGAGAATAACAGCCTTACATGTGTGCTGAATATTTGTCTGATACCATCTTTTTTTGTTGAACAGATTCACATATAAGAGTCACAATTCCAACTTTTGACTGCTTCTGAGTGTGAGATTCGGAACCTCAACAGTGAGTGGGCTGTGTCCATGTGGGAAAGTGACAATTCTTACCATTAGCTGTGTGTGCCTATGAGAGTCACAATCCCACCTGTGTGCTGGGCCCTGTTATAACACTCTCCGTGCCACTCAGGAACTTTATAAAATATGCATGAGTGTTGTAATCTGTGACCTTTCTACAAGCAAAAGACCAGGAAATTGCCCATTTCCTTAAGCTTAGCTAGAAGAGCCCAAATGTTTTCTATTGCCTTGGTCCACATACGAGTTGGGCCTTGGTATATGTCATTATGCCTTTGAGTTGGGCCTTGGTATATGTCACAGTCTCACATATGGACAAAGACCATGCAGAAGTTTACATCACCTGAATGTGAGGAAACAAGGTGTTAATATTTTCTTTGTGAGCAGGGCCCAAGGGAGAGTTATATCACCTGGCTGCTTGACCCAGTGGTATGTTACAATGCCTTCTGTCGGCAGGGCTCAGGCAGAAAAGAGATGTCATACCACCTTGATGCTGGGCACAGCAAAGTGTCACAATGCCCCCTTTGATTATGGCTTAACCCAGAGAGAAGAATCATATCACTTAGTTCACAGGTTCAGTAATATATCACAATCCTCACATATCCAAGGCGATGGGTACAGAGATATGTCACAATGCTTTCTGTAAGTAAAGCCATCCCAACTGTAGGCTTGGCCCAGGCAGGAAAGTAAAATCTATCAGGTGCTAGGCAAAGGTATATATCAACATCGCACCTGCAGGAAAATCCAGGAATACAATTTCTAATCCCCCTCGTGTCTCAGCTACAGGGATGAGAGTCGATTCCTCCTGTGAGTTATGTCTATGCATGCAATTTACAATTTCAACAGTGGAAAAGATCCGTACATGAGAGCCTCAACTCCACCTGCACACAGTGTCTTAGTAGAACAGACACAGCCTAACAGGAGTGCTGAAGTTTTGTTCAAGAGTTATTATTTTACTTGTCAATCAAACTCACATAGGAGAGTCACAGTTTCAACTTTTGTCTGCCACCAGGTGTGAGATTCAGAACCTCAGAAGTGGACTGTGTCCATGTTTGAGAGTGACAATCCTAGTTGGCCTGTTACAACATCTCTGCCTCATTCAAGGGCTTTATAGGATATGTGTGAGTTTGCAAATTTTCTGTGACCTCTCTGCCAGTAAGATACCCAAGAGCACACCTATTGTTATCAGCCTAACTAAGAGGGTAAAACCCTCTCTTATTGGCTGGGTTTAGGTATGAGAGTCATCATCATGCCTGTGAGCTAGGCCTAGGTACATATGTCACAATCTCATCAGTGGGCAGAAACCAGAAGGGTGAGTCACATCACTTTGGTTCTGGGACAGGAATATGTCATAATGCCCACTGTAGGCAGAACCCAGGCAGGTGAGAAACATTATGTAGGTGATTAGCCCAGTAATATGTCTCAATCTTTTCTGTAGGCAAGGCCTGGTCAGAAAGAGAGAGTCATATTACCTCGACGCTGGGCCCAGCGATTGGTCACAGTCCCCTTGGTAAGCAAGGCCCACACAGGTGAGAAGAGTCATATTGCCTAGAAAATGGGCCCAGCAATATGACAAAATCCATATTTACAGCAGGGCAAAAGTGGAAGATGAGAGTCACATTATCCACGTTAGAGGCCCAAAAATATCTTACAATGCTGCCTGTAGACAGGTCTCAGACAGAAGAAGTCACATTTCTAAGTGATTAGCTCAGACACGTCACAATCTCTTTTAAAGACAGGTCCCAAGAAAGAGAGTCTTGTCACCTTGGTGCTCGACCCAGGTATACATCACAATTCCAACTCTGGGTTGAGGTCAGACAAAAGAGTCATTCCCCAGATATTAAAACTTTTATATGTTACAAACACCTTGGAAGAGGTCGAGGGATGATAGTCAAAATACCATATGCATTCCAGCTCCACTATTTCTGTGAGTTGGGTCCAAGTACGTGATTCACATTTTAAATGCTGGACTGTATTTGTGTATAAGAACTTCACCTCCACCTGTGAGCAGTGTCTGGTAGGGGAGGCACAGCCTCATAACTGCTGAATCTTGGGCAGAGGGTCACCATTCCACCTACAGACAGAATCCACAAGTCACAATTCTATCATCAGACAATTTCCAAATTTGAGATTCAGAACTTCAAAAATGGGTATCCATTTGAGTGGGAAACTATTCTTACAGTTGGCTGTATTTGCCTTAAAAATTCACAATCTCACCTGTGTTTTGTGACACTCTGTATGTATCACACAAGAACTTTATAAGATATGCATGAGTGTCATAATTCTTTGTGACCTTTCTACAAGTAGGAGACCTGAGACCATATGGGCTGCTCTAAGTCTAGCTACAAGCATTAAAATCTCTCTTATTGGCTAGATACATGTATAAGAATTATTATCATGCCTGTGAGCTGAACATAAGCATATTTCAGAATTTAACCTGTGGGCATGAACTAGGCAGGAGAGTCACATAACTAAATGCTGGACCAGGAATATGTCAGTATGCCTCCTGTGTGCAGGGCCTGGCAGGTTTGTCACGTCAGCTGGGTGCTGGGTTCAGCAATATGTCACAATGCCTGCTTTGGGCAAGCCCTTGGCAGAGTGACTGACTGTGACTTATCTGAGTGTTGCTGTCAGCTGACTGTGCATATAAGTGTGAGTTGGACCCAAGTATACCAGTAATAATCTCAACAGTAACCTTACTCCATGCATAAGAGCCACATTTCCACCTGTGACTGTGTTCTGGTACAGGAGTCACATCCTACAGGTGTGCTGAAACCTGGTCTTAGACATCACCTGGGTGCTGGGCCAAGCAATATGTCCCAATCCACATTTTGTGCAGGATCTAGGCAGGAGAGGGAGTCATATCACCTAGGTGATGGACCATAGGTATGTCACAATGCCTCTTCTTGGCATTGCTCAGGCAGGAGAGTTGTGTCATTTGGGTGCAGGCCCCAGCAATATGCCACAACCCTCACTTGGTCCAGGGCCCAGAAAAAAGGAAAGTCTCTTCTCCTAGGTGACGGGCCCTGTGATATGTGACAACTCCCCTGTGGGCAGAAGAAGATAGTCACATCATCTAGGTGATGGGCTCAGAGATATGTCAAAATCCTCTGTGAGGACAAGCCCTAGGCAAGAGAATCACATTACTCAGGTCCTTGGCTCGGTTACATTTTACTCTTCAATATGTGAGCTGTACCCAGGCAGGATAGTCAAATCAGTTAGGTGCTAGACAAAGGTATATGTAACAAGCACACCTGTGGAAAGTCCAAGAATGAGATTCATAATCCCACACATGTCCCTGCTCAAGGTATGAGAGTAAACACCTCCTGTGAGCTGGGGCCAACTATGCCATTAACAATCTCAACAGTGGTCTGAATCTGTGCATGAGAGCCAAAATCTGTGACTGTGACTCTGTCCTGTGACTGTGCCCTGAAGTCATATCCTATAAGTGTGCTGAAACCTGGTAGGCCAGGCACGGTGGCTCAATCCTATAATCCCAGCACTTTGGAAGGCTGAGGCAGGTGAATCACACAGTCAGAAGTTCAAGACCAGCCTAGCCAAGATGGTAAAACTCCATCTCTACTAAAAATACAAAAATTAGCTGGGCATGGTGGTGCATGCCTGTAATCCCAACTACTCAGGATATAGAGGCAGGAGAATCACTTGAACCCGGGAGGCAGAGGTTGCCATGAACCGAAATCATGCCATTGCACTCTAGTCTGGGCAAGAAGAGCAAAACTCCATCTCAAAAAGAAAAAGAAAAAGAAAAAGAAAAAGAGAGAGAGAAACATGTTCTGAGATTCACCAATGTACCTGCAGACTGGATTCATGTATGAACATTACAGTTCCAGCTTTCTACCGCCTTCTAGTGTGAGATTCAGAGCCTCAACAGTGATCTCTGTCCATGTTGAAAGGTAACAATTTTTAATGTCTGCCGAGTGTGTATACAAGAGACACAAATTTATCAATTCACCAGAGCAGGAGAGTCACGTCAGATGGCTACGAAACCCAGTGATATGTCACAATACCCACTATGGGCAGGGCGCTTGTAGAACAGCCTGATCATCTAGAATCTTGGGCCCCATGATGACACTCTCTGTACCACCTGAAAGCTTTATACAGTATGTGTGAGAGTCACAATCTGTTCCAAGACTTTTATGCTGACATGGACCCAACATCTAATCAGTTATCAGTTGCCCTTAGCCTAGGTATGAGAGTCAATATATCTTCTATTGGCTAGGTACAGGTATCAGAGTCATTAGGGTTCCTGTAAGTTAGGTCCTGAAAAGAGTCAGTATCTCATCTGTGCCTGAATCCACATATGACAGTAACAGTTCCACCCAGCAGTATGTTACAAATCCTTCTGTAGACAGAAACTATGTAGGAAAAGGAGTCACATCTTCTAGGTCCTCAGCCCAGCGGTATGTCACAATCCTGGTGTAAGTAGGTCACAGGTAACAGTTGAAAGTCATATAACATAGGTATTGGTTTCAGTAATATGTCACAATACCCACTGAGGCCAGGGTGCAGGCAAGAGAGAAAAGCTACATCACTTTGGTTACATTCTAGGTTCTGAAATATACCACAATGCATTTTGTGTGCTTGGCTCAGGTAGGAGAGAAGAATCACATTACCTAGGTGACTGTCTGATACATACATCAAAGTTCCCCTGAGAGCAGGTCCCAGGCAGAAGAGTCATATCACATAAGTGTGTGATCCACATATATGTACACATTTCAACTATGTGCTGGGTTTGGACAGAACAAAACAAATCAGGTGCTGGACAAAAGTATAAATCACAATTACCCCTGAGAGAAGGTCCAGAGATGAGACTTGCAATCTTGCGAATGTCCAAAATCCAGATATGAAAGTCAACTCTTGCTGTGACTGCCCCAACTTCATCTGCAAATATTGACCTGGTAAGGTAGCCATAGAACCACTGGGGTGCTGAATCTTGGTCCAAGGGTCACTATATTACCTGTGGATTATATGTACGTATGAGTCAAAATTCCCACTTTCAACTACCTTTGGGTGTGAGATTCAGAACCTCAACAGTAGGCTGTGTACATTTGGGGGGTGGGATGACACTCTTTACCATTTATTTGCTGGGTCTACATATGAGGGTGACAATCTCATCTCTGTGCTGGGCTTTGATATGACACTTTCTGTTTTACCTGAGGGCTTCACATGTTAGGCTTGAGCATGTAAATCTTCTCTGAGGCCTTCAGGCTGTTATGGACCCACGATCTGACCCACTGCCCTAGGCCTAGGCATGAGCATCAATGTTTTTTTATTGGCTGGGCTTAGGAATGACACTCATCATTATGCCTGTGAACTAAGTCCAGAAATGAGTCACCATCCCATCTGTGACTGGATCCACATATGATGGTCTTAATTTCAACTGTGGACCTCATCTGTGAGGCAGATTCAGAATCTCACCAGTGGGATATGTCCATGTGTTAGGGTAAATTTTCTAACTGTTGGCTGGATGTACATATAAGAGACACAGTCTAAACTTTGTGTTGGGTCCTGTTATGACATTCTCTTTACCACCTGTGGACATTATATAATATGTGTGAGTGCTGTAATCCTCTGTGACTTTAATACCAGTAAAAAACTCACAACCTTACTTGTTCTTAGCATAGCTGCAAGAGGCAACATCTCTCCTGTTGTCTGGGTGGATGCCGTAAGCTGGGTCCATATGTCTGTCTACATATGACAGACAACTTAAGCTGGATTGTGTCTTCATGTGAGATTCAGAACCCCATTAGTGGGCTTTTTCCATGTGTGATGGTGACAATCTGTTTTTGTTTTTGAGATGGAGACTCACTCTGTCACCCAGGCAGGAGTGCAATGGCGCAATCTCAGCTCACTGCAACCTCTGCTTCCCAGGTTTAAACAATTCTCCTGCCTCAGCTTCCTGAGTAGCTAGGATTATAGGAGCCCACCACTGCTCCCAACTCAGTTTTGTATTTTTAGTGAGACAGGGTTTCACCATGTTGTTCAGGTTGGTCTTGAACTCCTGACCTCAAGTGATCCACTCTCCTTGGCCTCCCAAAGTTCTGGGATTTCAGGCTTGAGCCACCGCGTCCAGCTGAGGGTGACAATATTAACTGTCAGCACAGTGTTCCTATATGAGGCACAATCTCACCTGTGCTGTGGACCCTGTTATGACAGTCTCTGTATTACCCAAGGGCTCTACATGATATGCATAAATGTAACAATCCTCTGTTACCATTGTACAAATTGGATACCCAAAACCTTACCCATGCCCATAAGGCTATCTATAGTAATAAAAATCTCTCTTACTGACTGGGCTTATGAATAAAATTCATCATCATACCTGTGAGCTGGGCAAGGTATATGTAACAATACACCCTGTGGACAGGGCCCATGAAGAAGAGTCACATTACCTTGATGCTGGACCCAGTGATATGTGACAATCCACCTTGTGAACAGAAACAAGGCATCAAAAGAGAGTAACATTAACTAGATAATGGGAACCCAGATATATCAGAATGCTCTCTGAGGGAGGACTCAGAAGAGTCACATTATTTGGGTGCAGAGCCCAGGAATATGTCACAGTGGGCTTCATCCATGTGACAAAGTGACAATTCTTACTGTTGGCTGTGTGTGCCTATGAGAGTCACAATCTCACCTGTGTGCTGGGCCCTGTTATGACACTTTCTGTACGACGCAAGAAGTTTATGAAATGTGCAAGTGAAAGGCCGAGAACATATGCTGGGCATTACCCATTTTACTAAGCCTAACTAGGACGGTCAAAACTTCCCCTAATGGGTCATGCATGGTGGCTCACACCTGTAATCCCAGCACTTTGGGAGGCTGAGGTGAGTAAATCACCTGCAGTCGAGAGTTCAAGACCAGCCTGACCAACATGGAGAAACCCTGTCTCTACTATGCAAATACAAAATGAGCCAGACATGGTGGCACATGCCTGTAATCCCAGCTACTCAGAGTCTGAGGCAGGGGAATCACTTGAACCAGAGAGGTGGAGGTTGTGGTGAGCCAAAATCACGCCATTGCACTCCAGCCTGGGCAACAAGAGCAAAGCTCCATTTCAATATATATCTATATCTAGGCTGGGTCTATGTATAAGAGTTATCATCATGCCTGTGAACTGAGCTTAAGTATATGTCACAATCTCACCTGTTGGCAAGGACCAGGCAAGAAAGTCACTCTGAATGTTAGTTCAGAAATATGTCAATATTCCTGCTATGGGCAGAGTCTAGTGGGACAGTTCACATCACCTGAGTCTTAAGACCAGTAATGTGTCACGATATCTACTTAAGACTGGGCTCAGGCAGGAGAGTCACAAAACCTAAGTGCTTAGCCCAGTGATATGTCACAATTTCTTGTGTAGGCAGGGCCTAGGTGGAAAAGATGAGTCACATCTTCTAGGTTCTGGGCCCAGAAATATGTCACAATCTTCTTTTAAAATATGGCTCAAACTGGGGAAGAGAGGCATCACTTAGATGATGGGCCCAGTGATACTTCAAATTCTCAATTGGGGCAGGGCCCAGGCAGAGAGTAGAATCACACCACCTAGTTGATGAGCCTAGAGACACATCACAATGGCCCCTGTGGGGATAGAACCCAGGGATATGTCACAATCCTCCTAAAAGCAGGGATCAGGTGGAAAAGCAAAGTCACATCACATAGGTGATTGACCCAGACATATGTCACAATTCCCCTGAGGGCATAAGTCAGGCAGAGGAGTCACATTATTTTCCCTGATATATTATACAATCCAAACTATAGGCTTGGCCCAGGCAGGAGAGAAAAATTAATCAGGTGCTGAGTGAGTGTATATTTCACAAGCACAACTGCAGAAGGTCTAGGGATAAGGTTCACAATACCACACATTTCCTGGCTCCACATATTGAAGTCAACACCTCCTGTGAGTGGGGCCCAAGGGTGTGAATCACAATCTTAACAGCGACCTGAATCCATGCATGAGAGCTCGATCCCCATCTACAGACAGCGTCTCACAAGTGCAATCACAGTCTCACAGAGATGCTGAATCTTGGTTCATAAGTCACTATCATACCTGTGTTTCGGATCCACAAATAAGAGTCACGATTTTAACTTTCAGCTGGCTTCTGGTGTGAAACTCAGAAGCTCAACAGTGGGCTATGTCCACATGGGAGGGTGACAATTCTTAACATCATCTGAGTGTGCATACAAGAGTCACAATTTCACTTCCATGCTGGGCTTCATTATGACACTCTATATCACCGAGGGCTGTATATGGTATTCCAGGAAGTCACAATTCTCTCCAGTTATTTGATCTTACCCATTACCCTAAGCCCAGGCACTACAGTCAACACATCTCTCATTGGATCAGCTGGTTTGAGGTACGAGAGTCATCACTATGCCTGGAATTACAGTCTAGAAATGAGTCACTATCCCACCTGTTGCCAGATGTACATACAACAGTCACAATTTAAATTGTGGACTACATCAATAAATGAGATTCAGGATCTTACTAGTCAGCTCTGCTTATGAGTGTGGATGACAATGTTAACTGCCTGCAGTCTGTGCATACAGGAATCACAATCTCAACCTTGGGGTGGGCACTATTATAACACTCTTTGTAGAAACCAAGCATTATACTATATTAGCGAGTGTCGTAATTTTCTGTAACCTTTGTACAAGTAAGAAATTGAGGACCATACCTGTGGGAGGACCATACCATCTAAGGTTTGAGAGTCACCATCTCTTCTATTGGCTAGATCTAGGTATGAGAGTCATCATCATGCCTGTGAGCTGAGTTCAGAAATGACTCACCAACCCACCTGTGGCCAGATCTGTATATGGCAGTCAAATTTCCAGCTCTGGACTGTGGCTGCCTGAGGTTCAAGACCTCATCAGTAGGCTCTGTCCATGTGTGAGGGTGAAAGTCCTAATTGTTGTCTGGGCATGCTTATGAGACTCACAATCTCACCTACATGGTGCACCTTGTTATGACATCCTGTACCACCAAAGGCTTTATAAAATATGTGTTAGTGTCACAATCTTCTGTGATCTTTTGATCAAGAATGCGACCCTGGACCTGATCCATGCCCCTAAGTCTAGCAGAGAGAATGAAAATCTTTCCTTTTGGCTGGATTTATCTCTGAGAGTCATCCTCATGCCAGTGAGCTGGGCCTAGGTATATGTCACAATTCCCTCTGTGGGACTGGACCAGAGAGGAAAGTCACATCACCTGAGGGGTGAGCCAGAGATAGGTCAGTATCTCCCTGTGGGCAGGACTCTGGCACAAAAGAAAAATTACAACACCTGGGTGCTATGCCAACAGATATGTCACAATGTCTTATGTGAGCAGTGCCCAGGCAGGAGTGGATTGTCACACAATCTAAATGATGCACTCAGAGATATTAACAATGTTCACTCTAGGCAAGGGCAAGACAGGAGAGTCACATCATTTGGGTGCAAGCCCCAGCAATATGTCACAATTCTCACTGGAAGTAAGGCCAGGGCAGAATAAACACAGGCCATCATGTTGTTGATGGGCTCAGGAATATGCCAAAATTATTCTTAAGAAAAGAGCCAGGACAGGTGAGTCACGTCATTAAGGTGCTTGGCCCAAGTACATTCCACAGTTCTATTTGTTGTCTTTACCCAGGAAATATAGTCAAATCACTCAGTTTCTGGGCAAAGATATATGTTACAATCACAGCTGTGGGAAAGCTCAGGGGTAAAATTTACCATCCCATGCATGTCCAACCCTAGGTATGAGAGTAAACACCTCCCAAAAGTTGGTTTTCAGTAGGCAAGTCGCAGTCTCAATGGTGGACTGGATTCCTGCATGGGAGTTCTAAGTCCCACCTACAGACTGTGTCTTGGCACGGGTGTAATTACAGGTGTGCTGAATATTTATCTAAGAGTCACCATCCTTTTTGTAGATCAAATCCAAATAAGAGATTCACAATACCAACTTTCAACTATCTCTGCATGTAAAATTTACATCAACAAGCTGTCTGTGCCTAGGAGAGCCACAGTTTTATCTGTGAGCTGAGTCCTGTTGTGTTACTCTCTGCACAGCCCAAGGGCTTCATAGGGTATGCCTGGAAATAGAAATGTGCTCTGAGACCTTCCTGCTGGTATGGAAGCACAGGCATGAGAATGAACATCTTTGCTATCAGCTGGCTCCAGGTATGTGAGTCAACACTACACCTGTGAGCTGGGTTTAGAAATGAGTCACTGCTTCACTTGTGACCAGATCTACGTATGATAGTCACAGTCCCAACTGTGGGCTGCATGTGTGAGTCAAAGTCATGACATCACCAGCTGGCTCTATGAGCGTGACAATTGTAACTTTTGACTGGATGTACATACAAGAGTTACAATCTCAATTTTGGGGAGGGCCCTGCTATGATATGCTCTGTACCACCTGAGGACATCATACCATATTTTAGGGTGCCATAATTCTCTGTGAATTAGGGTATGTGCATACATTTGCCCTAAGTCTAGCTATGAGAGTCAATATCTCTTCTATTGGCTGAGTCAAGGAATAAGAGTCATTATCAGGCCTTTAACCCTGGCTAAGAAAAATGATACAGCATCTGACCTGTGGCCAGATACACATATGAAAGTCACAATTTCAACTGTGGACTGAATATGCATTTGAGATTAAGAACCTCAACAGTGGGCTCTGTCTACATGTGATGTTGACAGTCTTAGTTTTCAGCTGTGTATTCATATAAGGGTCACAATCTCACTGTGAGCTTGTCTTTGTTATTATTCTCTTCTGTATCACCCAAGGTCTTCACAAGATATGTATAAGTATCTTAATCTTCTTTAACCTCTTTACCAATAGGAGACTTAGGATTTCACCCATTGCCCTAGCCTAGCTCAGAGTCAACATATTTTCCATTAGCTTGGTCCATGTTTGATGGTCATTACTGTACTTTGAGCTGTGCCTAGGTATATGTCACAATTTCACCCGTGAGCAGGAACCAGGCAAGACAATCAAATCACTTTAATGCTGGGCCAGGAGTATGTCAATAATCTCCCTGTGGGCAGGGCCTGACAGCAAAATCAAATCACCTGTGTGAAGGCCTCAGCAATACGTCACAATTCTCTCTGTGGACAAGATCGATGCAAAAGAGGATCATCAAGTCACATAGTTTATGGTCTCAGAAACATGTCACAATGCCCTCTGTAAGCAGTGCCCAGGAACAAGAGGCCTGGCATCCGCTTTCAGGACTCAGTGATATTTTAAAATCCCCACTGGGGGAACAACGTAGGCAGGAGTGGAGAGTCACATCACCTAAAGTATTGGCCCAAAGAAATGTCACAATGCCCCCTGCTGGCTGGCAATTGGTGAGAGAAAAGAGAATAGTCACATTATTGAAGGCATTTTCTGTTTCTCTAAGTCTGACTAGGAGGGTCAAAATCTCTTTTATTGGCTGGGTTCATGTATGAGAGTCATCAGTATGCCTGTAAACTGTGACTAGTTATATGTGGCAATTCCACCTGTAGCCTTGTACCTGGTGGTAGAGTCACATGACCTGGGTGCCAGGTCTAGAATATGTCACAATTTTCTTTTTAAGCAGGGCCCTTAAAGAAGGGTCACATCATCTGGATGCTAGGCCCAGTGATATGTCACAATGCCCACTGTAGGCAAGGCCCAGGCAGCAAGGGAGAGTCACATACCTGAGTGCTAGGCTCAGGAAGATGTCACAATACTCTATAATAGCAAGTCCCAGGCAGGAGAGGAGAGTCATGTAACTAATGTGATGAACTCAGTGACATATCACAATTTTCACAGGAGGCAGGGCCAAGGCAGGGAAGTATGGTCACATCACCTAGGTGATGAGCCAAGAGATATGTCACAATGTACCCTGTGGGTGGGGCCCAGGCAGAGATGTCAGATGACCTCGTTTCTTGGCTCAGGTATATGTCACAATTCCAAAAATTTGCTAGACCCAGGCAAGAGAGTAAAATCAATCAGGCGCTAGGCAGAATTGTATGTAACAACCAAATTTACAAGTAGGTCTAGCAATGAGATTCACAGTCCTGCATATTTCCTGGCTCCAGGTATAAGAGTCAAACCTCCAGTGAGTTGCCTCCAAGTTCACAGACTACAAGCTCAGCAGTGGACTAGACACATACATGAGAGTACCACTGCTTTTGTGAACAGTGTGGCAGTAGTGTAGTCACAGCCTCACAGGTGTGCTCAATTTTGGTCTGAGATTCACTTCCTACCTTGGGTTCAGATTTACATATGAGAGTCACAATTCAAACTTTTGAATGCCTACAGGTGTGAGATTCAGAACCTCAACAGTGACCCATGTACAGATATATGTGTGGGAGACAATTTTTTTTTTTTTTTTTTTGGTAAGAGACAGAGTCTCTGTGTTACTTGGCTTACTGCAACCTCTGCCTCCAGTGTCCAAACAATGCTACCACCTCAGCCTCTGCAAGTAGGTAGGATTACCAGTGCCTTCCATCATGCCCAGCTAATTTTTCTATTTTTGTTAGAGACAGGATCTCACCAGGTTGACCAGGCTAGTCTTGAACTCCTGACCTCAAGTGATCTGCCCGCCTCAGCCTCCCAAAGTACTGGGATTAAAGGCATGAACCACAGCACCTGGTCTGTGGGTAACAATTTTAATTGTTAGTTGCATGTGTTTATGAGATTCATAATCTCATATGTGTGCTGAATTCTGTCATGACACTCTCTATGTCACTCAAGGGCTTTATACTGTGTGCACAATTGTCATAATCATCTGCGACCTTTCTACAAGTAGGAGACCCAGGACCTTATTTGTTGCGCTAATCCTAGCTATGAGAGTCATAACTTCTTCTGCTGGCTGGGTGTGTGTATGAGAGTCATTGTCATGCCTTTGAGTTGGGCTTAGGCATATAGTACAATCTCACCTGTGGTCATATAGATATAGCACACATATTACCCTTTTAAGCAGGGTCCAGGCAGTAGAGGATGGTCACATCAGTTAGGTGATGGGCCTAAAGATAGGTCATAGTCCACTCTGAGGGCAAGGCAAAGAAAGGGTCACCTCACCAAGGTGAATGGTCCAGATACATTTCACAGTCCCATCTGTGGTCTGTACCATGCAGGATAATAAAATCGTCCAGGTATTGGGCAAAGTATATGTAACAATCACATCTGCAAAAAGGTATGGAGTGAGATTCACAATCCTGCACATGCTCCAACACAAGGTATGAGAGTAAACCCCTGCTGTGGGCTGGGTCCAACTATGCAAGTCATAATCTCAAAGGTGAATTGGATTCATGCATGGGAGCCTCAAGCCCCCCGAAGACTGTGTCCCAGTAGGTATAATAGCTGCCATTTACAAGGTGCGTAATAATGGTCAGATACAGAATCCAGAGCTTTGCATGTATTTTATCTCATTCAATCCTCACAGCTATTCTTCTCTCAAAGAAGGACACTAGAGGCTCTGAGGGTAGGCTATTTACGTAAAACCACCAAGTAGAATTGGCAAGTGGGTCTGTTTATTTATTTATTTATTACTCTGTTCCCCAGACTGGAGTGCAGTGGCATGATCATAGCTCACTACAGTCTACACACACCACCTGGGCTCAAGTGATCCTCCCACGTCAGTCTCCAGAATAGCTGAGACTACAGGCCTGTGCCACCATGATAGGCTATTTTTTTTTTTTTTATAGGGCCAGAGTCTCCTGATATTGTCCAGGCAGAACTTGAAATTCTGGGTCTAAGAGATCCTTCCTTCTCAGCCTAGCAAAGTACACAGTCTTGTCTGAGCAAGGCCAGAGATTCATTTGTACCTTCCTAAGAGGTCAGCAGGGAGAGAGTGTGACCGAGGTGCAGAGAGGAGAAACTGTGGTTCCTTTTCTTTTTTCTTTTTTTGAGATGTGGTCTTGGTTTGTCACTCAGACTGAAGTGCAGTGGAGCAACCATGACTCACTGCAGCCTTGACCTCCCAAGCTCAAGCAATCTTCCCACCCCGCCTCCAGAGTAGCTGGGACTGTAGGCCCACATCACCACATCTGACCAACGTTTTATATTTTGTAGAGATGGGGGTCTCACTATGCTGCCCAAGCTGGTCTCAAACTCTTGGGATTAAGCAGTTCTCCCACCTTGGCCTCCCAAAGTGCTGGGATTACAGGCGAGGGCCACCGTGCCCCACTGAGATGTCATCCTTTAGCAGCCACCCTGAGGCTTCCCATGGCAGAGTGCTCCCTGGTGGGCTGGATAAAGGAGGAGCAGTGGAGCAGCATGAGCTGGGCTTCAGATTACGACAAATACTTGGATGGAAGCACACACACTTCGGTTTATGCAGCCTAAACACCTACTGAACCTGAGGAAGGGGAAATCGTCTCACAACCTGACGGAAGGAAGAGTTAGAGGGCTGCTAAGGAATCTGAGGGATGAGGAAAGAGCTGAGGGGCCAGATGAGATCCACCCCTCCTGCTGGAGGCTGGAGAAGGAGACCATGACCCAGGGACATATTTGTACCTGTCAGGATGGGGAAATAACACGGGGTTGCCCACCTTCTTAGCATCCCTGTTTCTACCTGGTCTAGAGACAGAGATAAAGGGATGGATCAGAGGAAGATGGAGGAAAAGGGCCCCAGAGGAAAGCAGCCTGGCTGGAGCTACGTGAGGGAGGGGCAAAGGTGTGAAGGGGTTGAAGGTCCTGCCGTTACTGGGGGAATGAGGTCTCTGGAAGAACGAGAGCCAGAAACGTGGAGGCAGCTGCTCTCAGTACGCGGCAGGCGTTCATTCCACCCTAGGATCTCCCAGACAAGGGTCTGCGGCGCCCACGAACCTTATTCCTGTCCTCTTTTCCCCTAACAACCCTCTTCCTCATCCTACCCTTTCGATGTCCACCCTGTCGGAGTTCCCCAAATGGTTCTCTTTGCCCCCTGCAGACCTGGGCGCCATCCCTCGCTTCCACCCGCTGCGAGTCGCGCCGCTGGCTCCTCCCTTTGCCCCTCTCAGTGTTTCTCCTGAGCGACCCTCCACGCCTCCCCTTTCCCAAACCCCTGGGCCCTCTCTAGCTCTCCCCGTGGTCCTAGTTTAAGTTAGCTCTTTGATCCCTACTCTCCCCTTCCCTGAAAGAACCTCTCCTCTTTCTCTGATTCTAGCTGCCTCCCAATTTCCCAGTCTCAGGCTTCCTCAGTTTCCCTCTTCCTCTCCGGCTCCTGCGCAGGGTTCCACGGCCCCGCCCCTCGCTGCCCATCCCACCTCGGGCACCGCCCCCCTCTGTCCTTCCCACCTTGGGGCGCATTCAGCTCCGCCCTGTCTCTGCTCCTCCCACCTCGGGTCTCCGCCCCTCTCTGCTCCTCCACCTAGGGACACCCGCAGCCCCACCCCTCTCACCCTCTAGCCACCGGGACCAGTGAGGCCGGCCCAAGAGGCAGGAGGCGGGAGGCGCTGGGGTGGAGGCTGGAAGCTGGAGCTCAGTGTCTGAGCTCGGTAGTTCATTCCGCCCACCGGCAACATTGTACCCACTGTGCAGCAAGGCAGCCTGGGGCTCCCCGGGCTCTCAGCTAGCCGGAAGACGCTGCTAGCTGCCGCCGCTGGCGTGATGATACTGCTGATGGTGGTGCTCATCCCTGTGCTGTGGAACGCGGGAGTCCAGCCAGCCACCTGTGAGATGCGGGCCACCTGCCGCGTAGTGTGCCACTCCTAACCTGCAGAGGGACCGGGGCTGCTCGTGGCCGGATATGCTGAGCGAGCAGAGCGGTGTGCCCTCGCCCTCCACTCTGGTGCAGGGCCCTCAGGCGAAGCCGGGATGCACGAACCAAATGGTACCCCACGCTCTACTCAGGACGGTTCTGAAGCATCTTCCCAGCTTCAACGATTCCAGCTCAACTTCTCCCTCTGCAATCCTGCTTACTTCCCTTCCCTTACACAGGTGTTACTTCCCACAGCACTCCCCAGTAAACTCCTGCACGTTGATCTCGGTCCTTACAGCCTCTCAGCACAGTGCTCAACCTGTGATACCTATGCCCAGTCTTATATATTCACTATTTTTTTCAGCCGATTATTTATTGAGGCCTAGTAGCAAGTGCAGGAAGCAGAGCACAAAGCTGACTATCCAGTGGGTAATCGCATCTTCTACCTCACAGAGAAGCCAGAAGTTACAAGAAGGAAACTCCATCAACTTTCCATCATAAAATCCACAATCTTCCTTTCATCTGTACCTTTCCTCTTCTCCTTCTTTCTTGGCTTCATAGACGATGCCCTGACTGCAACCTGTGCCCTCCCACCAGGATGGCCAACCTGTCCTTTCTTGCCCAGGACTGTCCCACTTTTAGAACTGAAGCCCTGTAGCTGGAAAAGCCGTCATTCCCAGCCAGGCAACTTGTGATGGTGGATCACTCTACCTCCCAACTTCTTGGAGACTTTGCTTAATTGATAACCACATCTCATGGCTCCAGTGGTGCAATCGGTTAGCGCATGGTACTTATAACCACATCTCTTGATTAACCTTCAGCTGCTCATTCTCTCTATTTATATTTATGAGACAGGGTTTTGCTCTGCTGGAGCCTCCATTTCCTGGACTCAAACGATCTTTCTACCTCACCCTTGCAAATATCTGAGACTGCACATGTCTGCCACCACACCTTGCTAATTTTTATTTTATTTTTGTGTGTGTGTGGAGATAAGGTCTCATTATGTTGCCCAGGCTGGTCTCCACCTCCTGGCCTCAAGCATATGGGGGCTTGGCCTCCCAAAACGTTGGGATTACAGACATAAACCAATACACCCGGCACAGCTGCTCACTCTATATCAGCATTTTTCTGTCATTATTTAAATCTCTTTTATTCTTAAAAATTCTCCCTTGATCCCTTACCCCTCTCCAGCTAATACCTGATTTCTTTGAAAGCCAAATGCCTTAAAAGTTGTTGGTAGGGTGCAGTGGCTCATACTTGTAATCCTAGCACTTTGGGAGGCCAAGGAAGGCAGAACACTTGAGGTCAGGAGTTTGAGATCAGCTTGGACAACATGTTGCAATCCTGTCTCTACTAAAAATGCAAACATTAGCTAGGTTTGGTTGTGTAACCTTGCAGTCTCAGCTACTTGGGAAGCTGAGGCACAAGAATCGCCTGAGCCCAGAAGAGAGAGACTGCTGTGAGCCGAGATTATGTCACTGCACACCAGTTTGAGCGAGAGTGAGACTCCGTCGTACACACACAAAAAAATGATACTACTTTATCAAGTCCATCATCTGGCTGCTGCCACTCCTCTGAAGCTGCTCCTGTCAAGGCCACCCATGACCTCCGTGTTAATAAACCAAGCGGAAAATTTTCAGTCCTTTCCATGTTTGGCATCTGTTCTAGGCTAGACCTGAACCTTTGGCCTCAGTTTAAGATGTCGACAATGGTATCTTGGATGTGAATCAAAGATCTTTTAGAATATGTATGTATTATAAAACTAACAGATCAAAAAGAAAAAGAAAAAAAATAAATAATAATATGTCTGCATATGAAGAGGCCCATGTCACACCTTGGTGCAAAGGATGTGCTGTGTAAGAGTGCAGGTTTGAGGATGTGTCTCTTTTCTGCTTCCCTTGAGCATCTAGGTTCAGCAGTCATGGAAATCACAGATAGTGTCAGATGTCCACACACCTCATAACATCACAGAGCCTACTGCCTTTCACATCCCCAATCACATCAGCCTAGAATCACCTTCTGCCTTCACACCAGAAAAAAATTCTTCACCCAGCCTTCAGGACAGGGTTCTAGGCCTTGAAATTCTTCTTTGGCCAATTCCAAATCAAATATCTTATCAGCACCTGTGATAGAGGCCCTAGGAGTTTTCCATTTGTTCCACTAAGGTGGGCCTGGTTAGGCCTCACCAAGACCTTCAGGACCATTCAGTAAGGTTGACCTTCACCTGTGAGATTGTGTTCCCTTGTCATCTGAGCTCCAAGGAACAGCCTCCTTTGCCAGACTAGTTTCAATCCTCTTCAAACCGTAGCTAGCACACCACTACCCTGCCCCCATGCCCCTGCATGCCCTCATTATAGTTCCTGTCTCACATCATTGTTCATACCTAATTGTCCAATTTCTCCCAGAGGTTGCAAACTCTGTAAGGGTAGAAAAAAGGTGTATATCAATGACCTCCCTATTTGCTGAGCCCACCTGTCTCATATTCCTAAAGAGTTGTTGAACAAATAAATATGGAAATACCCATTACTACTTAATTTAATGTCTGCAACATGCTTTACCTACATTATTTCTAATCTTTGTAAAAAAATTAAGTGTTTTCTGTTCTTTAGTTCTCAATTTTATACCTTCAGAAACTAAAGCTCTGAGAGACTTAGTGACTAATCCAAGATTATCCAGCAAGTATCCCCTGTCAACTGCCCACAGCAGAGTCTGCCTCTGCCCCTTGCTTTGCTTTGTCCTGGCTCACCTCAGCTCCAGCTAATTGTTGGAACCTAAATAGGACCAGGGCAAGACCTGGCTTATAGAACATAAGAAGCTCTCCTGATGGCTTCTGGGGACCCCAAACTTCTATTGAAATACATATCACAGTAAGAGGTGAGAGAACCCTGATGCTACAAGCCACCCTTTATATTATATTTTGGATACGGGGTTTGGCTCTGTCATCCACGATGGAGTGCAGTGGCATGATCTCAGCTCACTGCAACATCCACCTCCTGGGCTCAAGCCATTCTCAAACTTCAGCCTCCCAAGTAGGGCCCACAGGCAAATGCCACAACTTCCAGCTAATTGTTATTATTATATTTTGGAGAGACAGGGTTTTGTCATGTTTCCCAGGTTGGTCTCAAACTCCTGAGCTCAAAGCATTCATGCTCCTCAGCCTCCCAAATTACTGGGATTACAAATGTGAGAAATGGCAAGAGTACGCAAACTTTCTTTTAACTTTACAATAAGAGCATCTTCACATAGATTTTTTGTTTTAACTTCACAAACCAGGGATACTGTTCTGTTTGATAAGATTAGTTGAGGTCTAGAGAGGTGAATAGTTTGGGCCAAGTCAACCAGGTGTTGAACAGAGACTCTACTAACCTGACGTCAGGTGCAGGGTGGGAATCTTGCCTGCCCTTTCTCTTACATGCCACAGACCTGCTCACAGCCCCAAGGTGGTGATAGATTAGTTTTACTGGAAGTAGTGAGCACCTGGCTCTTCGCAGCCATCACCTGTTTGATCCTGATCAAATGCAAAGAACACTATCCTCTTACATATGGTAGGGAGTTGGAGGGCTCTCATACCCTTGCTGTCCTGGGTGAGAAGAACGGACATTTACCTCATTTTATAAATGAAAAATCTTACAGAGAGCTGAGATGATTTCCACAGTCTCAACATTAGTTAGTGATTGAGCCAGAAATGAAAACTCTTCCACCCTCACAATCTCTAGTGTTTGAAGACAGAATGAGGTTGTTGCACAAGGATCCAAGCAGCGGGCATTGTGCAGGATGGAAGCAGCGCACACTACCGGTGGCGCAAGGGGTCAGTTCTCATACAGTCATCAGTCATGATGCTCCCCTGACACTGTCAAAACCAATCCGACGGAACTACTGTTCTTCGCTCTGCCACATCAACGCTGTCCTTCAAGTTCATTCTTGGGATGGCCCTGGACTGGGAAGAGACGCTGGACTGCCGTTGACAATCCTCTCTTGGATAAATGATTGCAAACAGCCAACAGAAAAAAACAGATTTAAACGCTGTTGGATGTCTGGTTGTTGTAATCAGACCTAAGCCCAGTCCCGAGGACCACGGAGACTGGCAGTGGCCTCGCATATTCCAACCACGGACTGGTTTCTGCCTGCACTGGGGTCTGTTCAGCTTGAGAGACACTGCCTGGAACCTCAGCCAGCCGAGAGAAGTTTGCAAGCGCACTGTGAACAGCTCCTGCGGTACTTTGTTACTCAGGAAACAGCCAATCAGCGATCTGGACAGCGACCAATGGGAAGCGCGGACAACCCGGCGCGGTTAATTTGAATGCGAGGCACCGGGTGGAGCATGGCGCCAGTAGGGGAGGCTGCGGGGCGTGCTCTGCTGTGGTGGGTGCTGCTGTCTGTGGCGGGCGCCCACGAGCGTTCATTGATGCCACTGGTGGAAAAGTCATGGAGGGTAAATCCTGGCCCACAGCAGAACCGGCCTCATGGACTGACCCGCTCAGGTCTCAGATGCACCGACCCAGATGCTCTGCGGGGAGTCTGAGCCAGGCTTCTTTTTTGCTGGACTTGATGGTGCTGTGCAGAGACTGAGCTCTGCCGTCGCCCCGGCAGGTTCCAGGTGATCTCCTCTGAACAGGACAATAAGCTGGGCGCTCCCTTAACACATCCTTGCTGGAATTGGAGACCTCTCTGCTCACCTGTGCTGAAGGACTGGACCCGCACATCTATAGGGGGCCTGGCCCTCTGTACTTGGGCTCTGTGAAAACTTCTGCTCCTCACGTGTGAGCAAGTATTGGGTTCATCTGCCCAATTCTTCATTAAACCTCAAGACCTGAGCATCCCTGAATATGAGTGAGGAGTAGCTAGGCCTGTCTCTACGCATGTTTACAAAACTGAATGCAGAGATACACTTGCCAGTGGCTATAATTTACTGTGGTATGCAGCCAACATTTGACTGAATGAAGGAGGAAATTGAAAAATGTCTGATAAAAGACCAGTTCTCTGTTACTTCTAATAAGATGCTTCTCCTCTTAGCTTTGACCCCTTAGGGTATTGAAGTGACATGGCTGGCTGCACCCATGAACTTAAAAGTTTTATTGAAGATATTGATGCCTTTGATATCATAGAAAAAATGCCATGTGTCATATAATTCTGACACTAATGGCCATTATGTATTGAGCACTTGCCAGGTTTGAATAAGCTTATTTAATCTTCCCAAATGTATGGGGCAGATACTGATCATTTACAGTTCACAGGTGGAAAAACTGAGGCACAGGGAAGTTAAGTCTAGCTCAGAGGAGAAAACCAGTTCTACATTGCTTTCTTCAATCTCCTCCCTATTTTTTCCTTCTGCCCTCACTGCATCCATGCTTGAACAAATGTAAACTTATTCATTGATTCTCTGCCTGTCTCACTGATGAGTTTCCCCACCTCAGAGAATTACCTCAAGGTGTTTGTCTTCATATTTAAAAGTATATATGTAGCATATTCTTTGTCATTTATATATTTTTTTCTACCTTGCCACAAGCAAGTCTAAAATAATATCAGAGTATTGTACATATTGTATTCTTTTTCCAAAAACAATTAAGTTATAAATACCAACAAAGGAGAAAAAACAAATTCATATGAAGATTTTTAAAAATACATTTATTCAAATGGAAAGTTATGACTGTAATTAAAAGATAATTAGCATGAAACAATAATACATTATTAGTTGTAAAACTTGTGGTATACAGTTAAAACACTACCTAGTGAGTAATGTTTAGTTTTAAATGTTTACATTAGAAATTTTGTTTAAAAAGCTGGAAGTGACTGGACATGGTGGCTCACACGCGTAATCCCAGCACTTTGGGAAGCCGAGGTGGATGGATCAACTGAGGTCGGGAGTTCAAGACCAACTTGGCCAACATGGCAAAATCCCATCTCTACTAAAAATACAAAAAATTAGCCAGGCGTGTGGTAGATGCCTGTAATCCCAGACACTAGGTAGGATGAGGTAGGAGAGTCGCTTGAATCTGGTAGGTGGTGGTTGCAATGAGCCGAGATTGCACCATTGCCCTTCAACCCGGGCAATAAGAGCAAAACGCCATTAAAAAAAATAAAAAAGCAGAATGTTAGTGAGACAAATATCAGACTTTAATAAAATAGAACAAGAGAGAACACATATGTAGATATAAAATAAGGTAAAGTTAAAAGAATAAATTCATAAAATGAGAGGATTAACTTAGCCAAAAGCTATATTTTTTAAAAGAATAATAAAAATGTCAAACCTCTGGCAATACTGATAAAGGAATCAAGAAGGAAAACAAATAAAAAATAACCTTAGAAACAAATATAGGAAAAGAAATAGAAATCAACAAAATTCAACACCAGTTCATGATTTTTTGAAATATGTATTGATAAATTAGAATGGTGATACTGTCAGGTCTTCATGTGCAAGCCAGGACCCAGAAAGTCTGAAGTCCGGTCTGCCTCTGTTAATAGTCCCCCACACACCCCCAAACCCCACCGTTTTCAACCCCTGATCCCCCACTTTTGCCATTGTCACTAACTGCCCAGCAGAGCTTCCCCAAGACTCTCACTCCTGCTTCAAATGTTAGAATGTTAGGCTGCTCTGTGGCTCCTCTTCATCTAACGTCTTCCCCCCAGAGTGCTTGCATTGCCAGGAAATGCAGAACCAAGGAACTCTCTGCCTTCATTTCTCTGGGTATCAAAGTGAGGTTTCCTGGGGGTGGGAATGCAAATGTAGGAGACGGAAACTGTCTCTGTTGAAAATTAGGTGCAGTCCATGTATCTGAAAGTTTTGCAAATATACAATGCTAATTCTATAACAAGGGATTATTTTGACTAGGCACGGTGGTTTACACCTATAATCCTAGTACTTTGGGAGGCCAAGGTAGGTGAATTGCCTGAGGTCAGAAGTTTGAGACCAGCCTGGACAAATATGGTGAAACTCTGTATCTACCAAAAAAAAAAAAAATACAAAAATTAGCCAGGTGTGGTGGTGGGCATCTGTAATTCCAGCTACTTTGGAGGCTGAGGCAGGAGAACCACTTGAATCTGGGAGGTGGGGATTGCATTGAGCCGAGACCACACCACTGCACTCCAGCCTGGGTGACAGAGTGAGACTCCATCTCAATAAAAAATAAATAAATCTAAGAGATTGTTTTAATTATTATATAAACATAAGAGACTATTAGAACAATAAAATTATCATAGCATAATATATTAGTACAAGGCAACAGAGCAGGCTCTATAGTCTTACTGTCCTTTCTAGAATTGGGCTCAGTCACTCACTAGCATTGAGACATTGGGAAAATTGCCTAAACCTTTCTGTCTCCATTTTCTTATTTCAAAAATAAGTATAATGATAGTATCTGTCTTGTGAGATTGCAATGAAAATTTTAAAGATGATATGCATAAGATGCTTTGAACAATTCCAAACATAGTCAGCACTTAGATAATATGCTTACTATGGTAATCTGATTGTCCGGACAAGAATAAGATTACATGTATAATAATTATTGCTGGGTTTTTTTTTCCCCATTTATTTTATTGCATTTTAGGTTTTGGGGTACATGTGAAGAACATGCAAAATTGTTGCACAGGTACACAGGTGGCAGTGTGATTTGCTGCCTTCCTCCCCATCACCTACATCTGGCATTTCTCCCCTTGCTATCTCTCCCCGGCTCCCCACCCCCCACCATCCCTCCCCTATTTCCCCCCAACTAGTGCTCCCCTCCCTGTGTCCCTGTGTTCTCATTGTTCAACACCCGCCTATGAGTGAGAACATGCAGTGTTTGATCTTCTGCTCTTCTGTCAGCTTGCTGAGAATGATGGTTTCCAGGTTCATCCATGTCCCTACAAAGGACACAAACTCATTGTTTTAGATGGCTGCATAATATTTCATGGTGTATATGTGCCACAATTTCCCTATCCAGTCTATCGTCGATGGGCATTTGGGTTGGTTCCAGGCCTTTGCTATTGTAAACAGTGCTGCAATGAACATTCGTGTGCACGTGTCCTTATAGTAGAATGATTTGTAATCCTTTGGATATATACCCAGTAATGGGATTGCTGGGTGAAATGGAATTTCTATTTCTAGGTCCTTGAGGAATCGCCACACTGTCTTCCACAATGGTTGAACTAATTTACACTCCCAACAACAGTGTAAAAGTGTTCCTATTTCTCCACATCCTCTCCAGCATCTGTTGTCTCCAGATTTTTTAAAGATCGCCATTCTAACTGGCGTGAGATTGTATCTCAATGTAGTTTTGATTTGCATTTCTCTGATGACTAGTGATGATGAGCATTTTTTCATATGTTTGTTGGCCTCATGTTTATCTTCTTTTGTAAAGTGTCTGTTCATATCCTTTGCCCACTTTTGAATGGGCTAGTTAGTTTTTTTCTTGTAAATCTGTTTCAGTTCTTTGTAAATTCTGGATATCAGCCCTTTGTCAGATGGGTAAACTGCAAAAATTTTTTCCCATTCTGTTGGTTGCCGATTCACCCTAATGACTGTTTCTTTTGTTGTGCAGAAGCTGTGGAGTTTGAGTAGGTCCCATTTGTCTATTTTGGCTTTTGTTACCAATGCTTTTGGTGTTTTGGTCATGAAGTCCTTGCCTACACCTATGTCCTGAATGGTTTTGCCTAGATTTTCTTCTAGGGTTCTTATGGTGTTAGGTCTTACGTTTAAGTCTTTAATCCATCTGGAGTTAATTTTAGTGTAAGGTGTCAGGAAGGGGTCCAGTTTCTGCTTTCTGCACATGGCTAGCCAGCTTTCCCAAAACCATTTATTGAACAGGGAATTCTTTCCCCATTGCTTGTTTTTGTCTGCTTTGTCGAAGATTATATGGTTGTAAATATGATGTGTTGCCTCCGACACCTCTGTTATGTTCCATTGGTCTATATCTCTGTTTTGGTAACAGTACCATGCTGTTTTGATTACTGTAGCCTTGTAG
Source organism: Sapajus apella (assembly GCF_009761245.1). Taxonomy (NCBI): domain Eukaryota; kingdom Metazoa; phylum Chordata; class Mammalia; order Primates; family Cebidae; genus Sapajus; species Sapajus apella. Next base: position 96,671 of record NW_022437219.1, read on the forward strand.
TATAGTTTGAAGTCTGGTAGTGTGATGCCCCCCGCTTTGTTCTTTTTGCTTAGAATTGACTTGGCTATGTGGGCTCTCTTTTGGTTCCATATGATGTTTAAGGTGGTTTTTTCCAGTTCGGCAAAGAAGGTCACTGGTAGCTTGATGGGGATAGCATTGAATCTGTAAATTACTTTGGGCAGTATGGCCATTTTCACGATATTGATTCTTCCTAACCATGAACATGGAATGTTTCTCCATCTGTTTCTGTCCTCTCTATTTCATTGAGCAGTGGCTTGTAGTTCTCCTTGAAGAGGTCTTTAACGTTCCTTCCTAGTTGTATTCCTAGGTATTTTATTCTCTTTGTGGCAATTGTGAATGGAAGTTTGCTCTTGATTTGGCTCTCTTTACGTCTGTTATTGGTATATAGGAATGCATGTGATTTTTGCACATTGATTTTGTATCCTGAGACTTTGCTGAACTTGCTTATCAGTTTCAGGAGGTTTGGGGCTGAGACGATGTGGTCTTCTAGATATACAATCATGTTGTCTGCAAATAGAGACAAATTGATTTCCTCCTTTCCGATTTGAATGCCCTTTATTTCTTTTTCTTGCCTGATTGCTCTGGCAAGAACTTCTAATACTATATTGAATAGCAGTGGTGAGAGAGGGCATCCTTGTCTGTTGCCACATTTCAAGGGGAATGCTTCCAGTTTTTGCCCATTCAGTATGATATTGGCTGTTGGCGTGTCATAAATTGCTTTTATTATTTTGAGATATGTTCCATCAATACCTAGGTTATCGAGGGTTTTTAGCATAAAGGGCTGTTGAATTTTGTCAAAGGCCTTCTCTGCATCAATTGAGATAATCATGTGGTTTTTGTCTTTGGTTCTGTTTATGTGGTGAATTATGTTTATAGACTTGCGTATGTTGAACCAGCCTTGCATCCCTGGGATGAAGCCTACTTGATCATGGTGGATAAGCTTTTTGATGTGCTGTTGCAATCGGCTTGTCAGTATTCTATTGATGATTTTTGCATCTATGTTCATCATGGATATTGGCCTGAAGTTTTCTTTTCTTGTTGAGTCTCTGCCAGGTTTGGGAATCAGGATGATCTTGGTGTCATAAAATGATTTGGGAAGAATTCCCTCCTTTTTTATTGTTTGCAATAGTTTCAGAAGGAATGGTACCAGCTCCTCTTTGTACGTCTGGTAGAATTCAGCTGTGAACCCACCTGGACCTGGGCTTTTCTTGGGTGGTAAGTTCTTAATTGCTGCCTCAACTTCAGACCTTGTTATGGGTCTGTTCAGGGTTTTGGCTTCTTCCTGGTTTAGGCTTGGGAGGAGGCAAGTGTCCAGGAATTTATCCATTTCTTCCATGTTTATTAGTTTGTGTGCATAGAGTTGTTTGTAATAATCTCTGATGATGGTTTCAATTTCTGTGGAATCTGTGGTGATATCCCCTTTATCGTGTTTTATTGCATCAATTTGGTTATTCTCTCTTTTCTTTTTTATTAATCTGGCTAGTGGTCTGTCTATTTTGTTGATCTTTTCAAAAAACCAGCTCCTGGATTTATTGATTTTTTGAAGGGTTTTTGTGTCTCTATCTCCTTCAGTTCTGCTCTGATCTTAGCTATTTCTTGTCTTCTGCTAGACTTTGAGTTTTTTTGATCTTGCTCCTCTAGCTCTTTCAGTTTTGATGATAGGGTTTCAATTTTTGATCTCTCCTTGCTTCTCATGTGGGCACTTATTGCTATATATTTTCCACTAGAAACTGCTTTAAATGTGACCCAGAGATTCTGGTATGTTGTGTCTTCATTCTCGTTGGTTTCGAAGAACATCTTTATTTCTGTCTTCCTTTCATTGTTTATCCAGTCAACATTCAACAGCAAGTTGTTCAGTTTCCCTGAAGCTGTGCAGTTCTCGGTTAGTTTTTGAATTCTGAGTTCTAACTTTATTGCTCTGTGGTCTGAGAGAGTGTTTGTTATGATTTCCGTTCTTTTGCATTTGCTGAGGAGTGATTTACTCCCAATTATGTGGTCAATTTTAGAGTAGGTGTGATGTGGTGCTGAGAAGAATGTATATTCTGTGGATTTGGGGTGCAGAGTTCTGTAAATGTCTGTTAGGTTTGCTTGGTCCAGGTCTGAGTTCAAGTCCTGGATATCCTTGTTAATTTTCTGTCTGGTTTATCTGTCTAATGCTGGCAATGGGGTGTTAAAGTCTCCCACTATTATTGTGTGGGAGTCTAAGTCCCTTTGTAAGTCATTAAGAACTTGCCTTATGTATCTGGGTGCTCCTGTATTGGGTGCGTATATATTTAGGATCGTTAGCTCTTCTTGTTGCATTGATCCTTTTACCATTATGTAATGTCCCTCTTTGTCTCTTATGATCTTTGTTGCTTTAAAGTCTAATTTATCAGAGATGAGAATTGCAACTCCTGCTTTTTTTTGCTCTCCGTTTGCTTGGTAAATCTTCTTCTATCCCTTTATTTTGAGCCTTTGTGTATCCTTGCATGTGAGATGGGTTTCCTGGATACAGCACACCAATGGGTTTTGGCTTTTTATCCAGTTTGCCAGTCTGTGTCTTTGGATTGTGGCATTTAGCCCATTTACATTTAGGGTTAATATTGTTATGTGTGAATTTGATACTGCCATTTTGGTGCTAGCTGGCTGTTTTGCCCTTTAGTTGAGCTGGTGCTTGTTGTTCCTTTATATGTGTAGAGCCTCTTTCAGGAGCTCTTGTAGAGCTGGCCTGGTGGTGACGAAATCTCTGAGTACTTGCATGTTCACAAAGGATTTTATTTTTCCTTCACTTATGAAGCTTAGTTTGGCTTGATAGGAGATTGTGGGTTGAAAGTTCTTTTCTTTAAGGATGTTGAATATTAGCCCCCACTCTCTTTTGGCTTGTAGGGTTTCTGCTGAGAGATCTGCTGTGAATTTGATGGGCTTCCCTTTGTGGGTAACCCGACCTTTCTCTCTGGCTGCCCTTAGTATTTTCTCCTTCATTTCGACCCTGGTGAATCTGTGGATTATGTGCCTTGGGGTTACTCTTCTTGACGAATATCTTTGTGGTATTCTCTGTATTTCCTGGACTTGAATGTTTGCCTGACTTGCTAGGTTGGGGAAGTTTTCCTGGATAATATCCTGAAGAGTATATTCCAGCTTGGATTCATTCTCTTCATTGCCTATCAAACGTAGATTATGTCTTTTCACATAGTCCCACATTTCTTGGAGACTTTGTTCCTTCCTTTTTACCCTTTTATCTCCATTCTTTCCTTCCCATTTTATTTCGTTGAGTTGATCTTCGACCTCTGATATCCTTTCTTCTGCTTGGTCCATTCGGCTGTTGATACCTGTGCATGCTTCACGAAGTTCTCGTGTTGCGTTTTTCAGCTCCATCAATTCACTTATATTCCTTTCTATTTTGTCCATTCTCATTAGCATTTCGTCAAATCTTTTTTCAAGGTTCTTAGTTTCTTTGCATTTGGTTAGAAAATGTTTTTTAAGTTCACAGAAGTTTCTTACTACCCACCTTCTGAAGTCTGATTCTGTCATTTCATCACACTCGTTTTCCCTCCAACCTTGTTCCCTTGCTGGTGAGGAGTTGTGATCCCTTGTAGGAGGAGAGGTGTTCTGGTTTCGGGTGTTTTCATCCTTTTTGCGCTGGTTTCTTCCCATCTTTAAGGATTTATCCACCTGTCGACTTTGTAGTTGCTGGCTTTCAGATTGGGTCTCAAATATTTCAGATTGACGTTCTGTTTGTTGATGATGTGGTTATTTCTGTTTCTTGGTTTTCCTTCTGACAGTCTGGCCCCTCTGCTGTAGGTCTGCTGAGGTTCACTCCAGGCCCTGCTTGCCTGGGGTTCACCTGCAGCAGCTGCTGAACTGTAAGGTTTGTTACCAGTTTTCTTCTTCTGCTATCTTTGTCCCAGAAGGATACCTGCCTAGTGTCAATCTGATCTCTCTTTTATGAGGTGTCTCTTTGGATATATAGAGGTCAGGGAGCTGCTTGAGGAGACAGTCTCTTCTTCATAGGAACTCAAATGGTGAGCTGTGAGCTCTGTTGTTGTTCATTCAGAGCTGCTGGGCAGGTACTTTTAGGTCTGCTGCAGCAGAACTCATAAACTGCTTTTTGTTCCCAGGTGCTCTGTCCCAGGGATTTAGGGCTTTATTTATGAGTTTCCGTTATGCTGCCGCCTTCTTTTTTTTTTTCCTTCAGAGCTGCCCTGCCCAGCAAGGAGGCAGCCTAGTCACTGTCAGCCTATAGAGGCTTTGCTGAGCTGCTGTGGGCTCTGCCCCGCTGAGTGAACTTCCCTGCAGTCCTGTTTATATGAGTGTAGTTAGAACTGCTTTGGCGATGGTGACCTGCCTCTGTTGAGGCGGAGTCTCTCTGCTATGGCGGGTTGCCTTGGCAACGGCGGGCTGCCTCAGCAATGGTGGGTTGCCTTGGCAATGGCAGGCTGCCTCAACATTGGCCAACTACCTCCGTCCTAGCGGGCTGCCTCGGTAATGGTGGACGCCCCTCCCCCACATAGCTGGACCGTCCGGGGTTCAGCTGCGCTTGCTATGAAACTCTCAATCCAGAGTTTCTGGTTGCTGTTCTTTTGTGGGGGTGGGACCAGCCGAGCCTGATCACCTGGCTCCCTGTCTCAGCTCCATTTTTAAATTGGTGTTCCAGTCGCCTGCTGAATAGGTTCCGGGGTCTGTTTGTTTTCCCATGTGGCCACTCACTGCGCTGTCTTAAACAGCGGCACTGAGTTTTGTGGCGCTTTTTTTTTTGCCCTGGAATCTACTGTCCTGGTTCTCTGCTCAGTCCCCTTTTTAAACAGACGCATAGGCGACTTCTCGTGGCTCCAATCACCAGCCAAAAAGGCACCCAGACCTGTGTATTTTGTATGGAAAACCGCTGCTCCCGGGCGCCAACAAAGCAGCTGCGCGGGGCAAAGCAGCGGCGCCGGCCGGCACAGTGGCGACCGTGGAGCTCCTCTGCGTGGGAATTTCCTAGTCTGTGGGCAATAAAAATGCGGCATCCACTCACCCTCTGCACTTTCACTGGGAGCTGCAACCCTGAGCTGTTCCTAAACGGCCATCCTGGATCCTCCCGGGGTTTTTTTTTCTTGTTTTGTATAGGGAAGAAATTGAGAAGTTTATAAATTAGCTGAGGAGTTTCAAATCAGCTCAATTCTGTCTTATTCCCCACAGAAAATCTAGGCAGCTTGCTTTTATATCAGGTAGAAATGCCACTTTTCTTTGCAGAATGCTCTTGGTACAGTTGACTTATCAGTGGAAATAGGTAAATGCTTTTTAAGCATAATGCCCAGGAACAGCCCCTATTTTTTACACCTGTTAATATATCCCTAGATTTGGGCTAAACTGTTCAAACATTTGTGATTCCTGCATTCTAAAAATTTTAGCACTACTTTTGATAAGTTGCTTTTAAAAAGATATAAAATCCCACAAAGAGAGGTCTGTGGAGATACAAGGCAAAGTGACTAAATATATGTTTGGCATTATTACCTAGTTAACATTAGAAAATCTGTTGTATCACCTTTTGCATTAATAGACTGAAAAAGAAATACTGTGTAATCATTTCAGCAATTGTCAAAAGGGACTTGATAAATTTTAACACTGATTTCTATATTCCTAATGGCTACTGGAAGTGAAGAACCAAATATTTAAAAAGCTAAAAATAGAAAGTAACTGTCATTATTTGCAAACTAAGTTATTATTTTATTAAAAGACTTGAGAGAGTCTTGACAATATTTTAGAACCAATAAGAGGATTAGCAATGTGGCCAGATACAGAATCTGTATACAGAAATAATAGCTTTTATATATTCTGACAAAAAAATGTGAATGTAATTTGAAAGAAGTCTATTTACAAAACAGCAAAGACCATATACTACCTAGTAATAAACTTGTGAAGAAACATATGATACTGGATCAACCCAAGATGGCCATTTAGGAACAGCTCAGGATTGCAGCTCCCAGTGAAAGCACAGAGGGTGAGTGGACGCTGCATTTTTATTGCCCACAAACCAGGAGATTCCCAGGAGGAGAAGCCCCACAGGTCGCCAGGGTGCCTTTTTCGGCCAGCGCAGCCGCGTTGGCCAGTGCGGCTATTTTGCCCCGCACGGCTGCTTTGTCAGCGCCCCAGCTCAGCGGTTCTCCATACAAAATACACCTGCCTGGGTGCCCTTTTGGCTGGCAATTGGAGCCACGGGAAGTTGCTCATTCGTCTGTTTCAAAAGGGGACTGAACAGGGAACCAGGACAGTAGATTCCAGGGCAAAAAAAAACCTGCCATGAATCTCAGTGCCGCTGTTGAAGCCAGCACAGTGAGTCACCACACGGGAAAACACACAGATGCCGGTGCCTCTTCAACAGGCAACTAGAACACCAATGGGAAAAAAAAAAAAGATTCTGAGGCAGGGAGCCAGGAGAGCAGGCTCAGCTGCTGCCACCCACACAAATGAACAGCAATCAGAAGCTCTCTGCATTGAGAGTTTCACAGCCCACCATTGCCAAGGCAACCCATCATTGCTGAGGCAGCCCGCCATTGCCAAGGTAAACTGCATTACAGAGAGAGTCCACCTTAACAGAGGTGGGCCACCATTGCCAAAGCAGTTCTAACGACATCCACATAAACAGGACTGCAGGGAAGATCATTCGGCAGCTGGGCAGAGCCCACAGCAGGAGCCCACAGCAGCTCAGCAAAGCCTCTGCAGGCAGACAGTGACTAGGCTGCCTCTGTGCTGGGCAGGGCAGCTCTGAAGGAAAAAAAAAAAAAGAAGGCAGCAGCATAATGGAAACTCATAAATAAAGCCCTAAATCCCTGGGACAGAGCACCTGGGAACAAAAAGTGGTTTATGAGTTCTGCTGCAGCAGACCTAAACGTACCTGCCCAGCAGCTCTGAGTGAACAACAGAGGAATAGAGATAAAAGGGTAAAAAAGAATGAAAAAGGTCTCCAAGAAATGTGGGACTATGTGAAAAGACCTAATCTACGTTTGATAGGTGTACCTGAATGAGACGAAGAGAATGAATCCAAGCCGGAAAATACTTTTCAGGATATTATCCAGGAAAACTTCCCTAACCTAGCAAGGCAGGCCAATATTCAAGTCTAGGAAATACAGAGAACACCACAAAGATATTCTTCAAGAAGAGCAACCCCAAGGCACATAATCGTCAGATTCACCAGGGTTTAAAGGAAGGAGAAAATACTAAGGGCAGCCAGAAAGAAAGATCGGGTTACCCACAAAGGGAAGCCCATCAGACTCACAGTAGATCTCTCAGCAGAAACCCTACAAGCCAGAAGAGAGTGGGGGCCAATATTCAACATCCTTAAAGAAAAGAACTTTCAACCCAAAATCTCCTATCCAGCCAAACTAAGCTTCATAAGTGAAGGAAAAATAAAATCCTTTGTGAACATGCAAGTACTCAGGCATTTTATCACCACCAGGCCTGCCTTACAAGAGCTCCTGAAAGAGGCTCTACACATATAAAGGGAAAACCAGTAGCAGCACTCCAAAAACATGCCAAATGGTAAAGAGAATCAACACAATGAAGAATCTGCGTCAACTAATGGGCAAAACAACCAGCTAGCACCAAAATGGCAGTATCCAATTCACACATAACAATAATACCCTAAATGTAAATGGACTAAATGCCCCAATCCAAAGACACAGACTGGCAAATTAGATAAAAATCCAAAATCCATCGGTGTGCTGTATTCAGGAAACCCATCTCACATGCAAGGATACACAAAGGCTCAAAATAAAGGGATGGAGGAAGATTTACCAAGCAAATGGAGAGCAAAAAAAAGCAGGAGTTGCAATTCTCATCTCTGATAAATTAGACTTTAAAGCAACAAAGATCAAAAGAGACAAAGAAGGACATTACATAATGGTAAAAGGATCAATGCAACAAGAAGAGCTAATGATCCTAAATATATACACACCCAATACAGGAGCACCCAGGTACATAAGGCAAGTTCTTAATGACTTATGAAGAGACTTAGACTCCCATACAATTATACTGGGAGACTTTAACACCCCATTGTCAATATTAGACAGATCAACCAGACAGAAAATTAACAAGGATATCCAGGACTTGAACTCAGACCTGGACCAAGCAAACCTAATAGACATTTACAGAACTCTCCACCCCAAATCCACAGAATATACATTCTTCTCAGCACCACATCACACCTACTCTAAAATTGACCCCATATTTGGGAGTAAATCACTCCTCAGCAAATGCAAAAGAACGGAAATCATAAAAAAACAGTCTCTCAGACCACAGTGCAATCAAGTTAGAATTCAAAAACTAAGCCAGAACCACACAGCTTCATGGCAACTGAACAACTTGCTCTTGAATGTTGACGGGATTAACAATGAAATGAAGGCAGAAATAAAGATGTTCTTCGGGAACCAACGAGAATGAAGACACAACATACCAGAATCTCTGAGACACATTTAAAGCAGTCTCTAGAGGAAAATATACAGCAATAAGTGCCAACCTGAGAAGAAAGGAGAGATCTAAAATTGACACCCTATCATCAAAACTGAAAGAGCTAGAGGAGCAAGATCAAAAAAACTCAAAGTCTAGCAGAAGACAAGAAATAGCTAAGATCAGAGCAGAACTGAAGGAGATAGAGACACAAAAAACTCTTCAAAAAATCAATAAATCCAGGAGCGAGTTTTTCAAAAAGATCAACAAAATAGACAGACCAATAGCCAGATTATTAAAAAAGAAAGGGAGAGATGCCAGATGTAGGTGATGGGGAAGAAGGCAGCAAATCACACTGCCACGTGTGTACCTATGCAACAATCTTGCATGTTCTTCACATGTGCCCCAAAATCTAAAATGCAGTAAAATAAATAAATGGGGAAAAAAAAAAGAAAAGAGAGAATAACCAAATTGATGCAATAAAAAACAACAAAGGGGATATCACCACAGATTCCACAGAAATTCAAACCATAATCAGAGATTATTACAAACAACTCTATGCTCATAAACTAGTAAACCTGGAAGAAATGGATAAATTCCTGGACACTTGCCTCCTCCCAAGCCTAAACCAGGAAAAAGCCGAAACCCTGAACAGACCCATAAAAAGGTGTGAAGTTGAGGTGGCAATTAAGAACTTACCACCAAAAGAAAACCCAGGTCCAGACAGGTTCACAGCCGAATTCTACCAGACATACACAGAAAAGTTAGTACCATTCCTTCTGAAACTATTCAAAACAATAGAAAAAGAGGGAATTCTTCCCAAATCATTTTATGAGACCAACATCATCCTGATACCAAAACCTGGCAGAGACTCAACAAGAAAAGAAAACTTCAGGCCAATGCCCATGATGAACATAGTTGCAAAAATCTTCAATAAAATACTGGCAAGCCGATTATAACAGCACATAAAAAACCTTATCCACCATGATCAAGTAGGCTTCATCCCGGGGATGCAAGGCAGGTTCAACATATGCAAGTCTATAAACGTAATTCACCACATAAACAGAGCCAAAGACAAAAACCACATGATAATCTCAATTGATGCAGAGAAGGCGTTTGACAAAATTCAACAGTCTTTTATGCTAAAAACCCTCAATAAGCTAGGTATTGATGGAACATATCTCAAAATAATAAAAGTTATTTACAACAAACCAATAGCCGATATCATACTGAATGGGCAAAAACTGGAAACATTTCCTTGAAATCTGGCACTAGACAAGGATGCTCTCTCTCACCACTCTTATTCAATATAGTACTGGAAGTTCTAGCCAGAGCAATCAGGCAAGAAAAAGAAATAAATGGTATTCAAATAGGAAACAAGTAAGTCAAATTGTCTCTATTTGCAGATGACTTTATTGTATATCTAGAAGACCTCATCGTCTCAGCCCAAAATCTCCTGAAACTGATAAGCAACTTCAGCAAAGTCTCAGGATACAAAATCAATGTGCAAAAATCACATGCATTCCTATACACCAATAACACACTTAAAGAGAGTCAAATCAAGAATGAACTGCCATTCACAATTGCCGCAAAGAGAATAAAATACCTAGGAATACAACTAACAAGGAACATAAAGGACCTCTTCAAGGAGAACTACAAGCCACTACTCAACGAAATCAGAGAGGACACAAACAGATGGAGAAATATTCCATGTTCAAGGTTAGGAAGAATCAATATCGTGAAAATGGCCATACTGCCCAAAGTAATTTACAGATTCAATGCTATCGCCATCAAGCTACCAATGACCTTCTTTGCCGAACTGGAAAAAACCACCTTAAACTTCATATGGAACCAAAAGAGAGCCCGCATAACCAAGTCAATTCTAAGCAAAAAGAACAAAGCAGGAGGCATCACACTACCGGACTTCAAACTATACTACAAGTCTACAGTAATAAAAACAGCATGGTACTGGTACCAAAACAGAGATATAGACCAATGGAACAGAACAGAGCCTTCAGAGGCAACAGCACACATCTACAAACATCTGAACTTTGAAAAACCTGACAAAAACAAGCAATGGGGAAGAATTCCCTGTTTAATGAATGGTGTTGGGAAAACTGGATAGCCATGTGCAGAAAGCAGAAACTGGACCCCTTCCTAACACCTTACACTAAAATTAACTCCAGATGGATTAAAGACTTAAACATAAGACCTAACACCATAAGAACCCTAGAAGAAAATCTAGGCAAAACCATTCAGGACATAGGTGTAGGCAAGGACTTCATGACCAAAACACCAAAAGCATTGGTAACAAAAGCCAAAATAGACAAATGGGACCTACTCAAACTCCACAGCTTTGGCACGGCAAAAGAAACAGTCATTAGAGTGAAACAGCAACCTGCAGAATAGGAAAAAATTTTTGCAAGTTTCCAATCTGACAAAGGGCTGATATACAGAATTTACAAAGAACTAAAACAGATTTACAAGAAAAAAACTAACAAACCCATTCAAAAGTGGGCAAAGAATATGAACACATACTTTACAAAAGAAGGCATACATGAAGCGAACAAACATATGAAAAAATGCTCATCATCACTGGTCATCAGAGAAATGCAAATCAAAACTACATTGAGGTACCATCTCATGCCAGTTAGAATGGCGATCATTAAAAAATCTGGAGACAACAGATGCTGGAGAGGATGTGGAGAAATAGGAACACTTTTACACTGTTGGTAGGAGTGTAAATTAGTTCAACCATTATGGAAGACAGTGTGGCAATTCCTCAAGGACCTAGAAATAGAAATTCCATTTCACCCAGCAATCCCATTACTGGGTATATATCCAAAGGATTACAAATCGTTCTACTATAAGGACACGTGCACACGAATGTTCATTGCAGCACTGTTTACAATAGCAAAGGCCTGGAACCAACCCAAATGCCCATCGATGATAGACTGGACAGGGAAAATGTGGTGCATATACACCATGGAATATTATGCAGACATCAAAAACGATGAGTTTGGGTCCTTTGTAGGAACATGGATGAACCTGGAAACCATCATTCTCAGCAAACTGACAGAAGAGCAGAAGATCAAACACTGCATGTTCTCACTCATAGACGGGTGTCGAACAATGAGAACACATGGACACAGGGAGGGGAGCACTACACATTGGGGTCTGTTGGGGGGAAATATGGGAGGGACGGTGGGTGGTGGGGAGTTGGGGAGAGATAGCAAGGGGAGAGATGCCAGATGTAGGTGATGGGGAGGAAGGCATCAAATCACACTGTCACGTGTGTACCTATGCAACAACCTTGCATGTTCTTCACATGTACCCAGAAACCTAAAATGCAATAAAATAAATAAATAAATAATATTTTAAAAAAAGAAACATGTGATACTATATGAGAAAAACTGTAAAACTGATTACAAAGCTGTGAATAGATGAAAAGAGTCATGGGTTTCTACATAGGAACAATTGATTTTGTAAAGATGCTGATTTTCTCTATAGTAATCTATAGATTCAAAATAATCCAATTTAAAATTTTAACAGGATTGTTCACAGAACTTCGCAAACTGATTTTAAAAGTATACGCAAAACAAAATGTCTGAGAATAGCCAAGAAAAGGAGAAATTACATGATATATGACTAAGCCACAATAATTTCATCAGTGAGGTACTGGGGGAAAAATAAACACAGTGAAACAGAGTAGAGAGTCCAGAAATGAATTCATGTTTCTTTGAGAATTTAGCTACATAAAATTTGACATTTTAAGTTGGTGGTCAATAACTGACCTTGAAATAATTGCTTACCAGTTGGAAAGAAAAGATATTTAGAAAACTCCTCATACAGTTGACATACAAAAAGATTTCATTTCTGTGAAGACCTAATTGTAAGAAAAAGCATTCGACAGAAATATAAGAAAAGTATTGATTACCTCAAGAGAAGGAATAGCTTCTTAAGTATGACATGCAAGCCATGAAAATGGACATATTTGACTATTTAATTGTTGAAAACTTTACTGTGGCCAGGGAAGGACTTTATCCAGATATGCAAGGTTAGTTTGATACCAAGAATAATATAGAAATAATTTGCCAGAGATACAAAATAAGGGAGAAAAACTCCACATAAACATATCAGGAGATGCTGAAAGAACATTAAAGTCTAGACTTTCCTAATAATAATTCTAAATAATATTAGAAGAAATTGTTAATTTGACAAAGACTTATTTCCAGAACTAATGTCTATTTTTCAAATTAATTAATTTTTTTAAATAAAGATGGAGTTTCGCCATGTTGGTCGGGCTGGTTTTGAACTCTCAAACTCAGGTGATCCACCTGCCTTGGCCTCCAAAGTTCTTGGACTACAGGCGTGAGCCACCACTCCCGGCCTATTTTTTTTTTAATTAATTAATTTATTTATTTGTGATGGCATTTTAGATTTTGGGGAACATGTGTAGAACATGCGAGATTGTAGCATAGTTACACACATGGCAGTGTGATTTGCTGCCTTCCTCCCCATCGCCTACATCTGGCATTTCTCCCCATGCTATCTCTCCCCAACTCCCCAGCATTCACTGTCTCTCCCTCAAGATCAGGAGTTCAAGACCAACCTGGCCAATACAGTGAAACCCCATATCTACTAAAAATGCAAAAATTAACCAGGTGTGTTGACAGGTGCCTGTAATCCCAGTTACTTGGGAGGCTGAGGCAGGAGAATCCCAGTTACTGGGAGCTAGAGGCTGCTGTGAGTCAAGATTGTACCATTGCACTCCAGCCTGGGCAAAAAGAGTGAAACTCCACCTCAATAAAAACAAAATAAAAATAAAAATTTATTCTTTATATAGACGGCATTGTTTTTATTCATTTGTTAGATTATGGCTGCTCATTTTGATTCTGTATTTTGGCTCTTGGGAAGAGGACTGCATAGAAGTGTAAATGTTTTTTCAACATTCTGATTTTTATTTGTTTTGAGATACATATTCATTAGTGGTAAAGGCTGTATCACATGATAGTTTAATTTTAAATTTTTTGAGAAATTTCTATTCTGTTTTTCCTAATGGCTATTCTCATTAAATTAAAAATATAAAATAATATACAGGAAATTGAAGTAACAAAAATAGAAATATAAAATGAAGAGTATTTAAAATAAATAAAAACAAAAAAGAAATAAAAATGTACTTAAAGTATTTCCAAGAATAAAATAAAATGAATTTTAAAAGTTAAAGTAGGCCAGGCGCAGTGGCTCATGCCTATAATCCCAACACTTTGGGAGGCTGAGGTGGTTGGATCACAAGGTCAAGAGATAGAGACCATCCTGGTCAACAAGGTGAAACCCTGTCTCTACTAAAAATACAAAAAAATTAGCTGGGCATGGTGGCATGCGCCTGTAGTCCCAGCTACTTGGGAGGTTGAGGCAGGAGAATAGCTTGAACCCAGGAGGTGGAGGTTGCAGTGAGCCGATATCGCACCATTGCACTCCAGCCTGGGTAACAAGAGTGAAACTCCATCTCATAAAAAAAAGAAAAGTTAAAGAATTTAAAAAAATAAAACAGACACTTCACCAAGGAAGACATTTATGCAGCCAACAAACATATTTAAAAAAGCTCAACATCACTGATCATTAGAGAAATGCAAAGGAAAACCACAATGAGATACCATCTCATGCCAGTCAGAATGGCGATTATTAAAATGTCAGGAAACAACACATGCTGGCGAGGATGTGGAGAAATAGGAATGCTTTTACACTGCTGGTGGAAAGGTAGACTCGTTCAACCATTGTGGAGGAAAGTGTGGCAATTCCTCAAGAATTCAGAACCAGAAATACTATTTGACTTGGTAACTCCATTGCTGGGTGTATACACAAAGGAATATGAAGTATAAAGATACATGCACACATATGTTTATTGCAGCACTCTTTATAATAGCAAGGACGTAGAACCAATCCAACTGCCCATCAATGATAGGCTGGATAAAGAAAATGCGGTACATATACACCATGGAATACTATGCAGCCATAAAGAGGAATGAGATTGTAAACTTTGCCGAGACATGGATGAAGCTGGAAGCCATCATTCTCAGCAAACTAACACAGGAACGGAAAATTGAAAACCACATGTTCTCCCTCGTAAGTGGGAGTTGAACAGTGAGAACAGATGGACAGGAAGGGGAACAACACACACTGGGACCTGTTGCAAGAAACGGGAAGAAGAACATCCAGAAAAATAGCTAATGCATGCAGGGCTTAAGACCAAGATGATGGATGGATAGGTGCAGCAAACCATCATGGCATGCGTATGCCAACTGGTCTTGGCAATCACATTTTGAATATAACATCAAAGGCTCAGAAAACACAACCATGCACATACACATGCTACTATATCACTGTATTAAAAAATCTTGAATATATTTAAAAGACAACTTTAAATAGATGTTTACACATACACATTCTCATTTATTATTATTTACAAAACATAACTTCTAGAAACAGCAATAATTTTCCTTTCATGATGAGTGAGATTTAAAATGTGATATGTACATACAATAAAATATTATTTTGTGCTGAGTGCAGAGGCTCACACCTGTAATGCCAGCACTTTGGGAGGCTGAAGTGGGTGGATCACCTGAGGTCAGGAGTTTGAGACCAGCCTGGTCACATAATGAAACCCTGTCTCTAGTAAAAATATAAATAATTAGCTGGGTGTGGTGACATGCACCTGTAGTCCCAGCTACTCGGGTGGCTTGGGCATGAGAATCACTTGAACTTAGAAGGTAGAGGTTGTGGTGAGCCAAAATTGCACTATTGCCCTCCTGCTTGGGCAACAGAGCAAGACCCTGTCTCAGAAAAAATTTAAAAATTATTTTGCTTTCAAACAGAAAGGTATCTGAAACATTTTACAAAAAAAAAAAAAGCCTAATTAAATTATCTTGAGTAATGTAAGATAGTAAAAAAGAGACAGACATTATATAATTACACTAACAAGAGATATGGAAACTAGTCAAATTTATAGAAACAGTAAGGAAAATGGTGTTCTTTTGGATCTGAAGAAAAGGGAAAGGGCAATTGTTTATTCAATATTAAATTTTACTTTTGTAAAATAAAATTTATCTTTTGTAAGATAAAATTAAGTGGTCAGCATGTGGTATATAAAACCTACAAGTGGCCTCAAACTCTCCAGAGGGGAAAATATATATATATATATATATATATATATATATATATATAATTGCATTGCAAAAATTCCAAACTATTCATTAGAACTGAACAAGTCGTATGTGAGATTACATGGGGTAGAGAGCACCATAAGAAAGCTGTAATCGGCCGGGCGCGGTGGCTCAAGCCTGTAATCCCAGCACTATGGGAGGCCGAGGCGGGTGGATCACGAGGTCAAGAGATCGAGACCATCCTGGTCAACATGGTGAAACCCCATCTCTACTAAAAAATACAAAAAATTAGCTGGGCATGGTGGCGCGTGCCTGTAATCCCAGCGACTCAGGAGGCTGGGGCAGGAGAATTGCCTGAACCCGGGAGGCGGAGGTTGCGGTGAGCCGAGATCGCGCCATTGCACTCCAGCCTGGGTAACAAGAGGGAAACTCCGTCTCAAAAAAAAAAAAAAAAAAAAAAGAAAGAAAGCTGTAATCATTACAGAGACAAAAAAAAGTGGCTTGGATGAATATATAGCTTGGAATAAAAATAAACAATAAGTGAGAAACTAGAGAAAATTAGAAAATAAAGCAGGCAGAATTTTCTTTTCTAAATTTAATCAGTTGTTCGGCTGAAGAGCAGGTGTTTTCTCCACACAGACAATCAATGCTACTTCTCCACTCTGGAGGTTTCAGTCTCTGACCTGAAGATGCCATTTTTCTATAATAGGAATATTTTTCTCCTGATCGTTGAGTATCTGCTGCACTCAGCACTGTCCTCTGTATTTGTTTACTTTGTATAAATGCTAAATCAACCCCATAACTTATAAAACATGACCAGTTTCCACATGAAAAAAGCTAGCCTGATAAAACTAATAAATTGTATAATGTAACAGAAAATAAATAGAAGAAACTATAACTAAAAAAGAAATTTTTTTTACTTAAATAATTTTTTCTCCAATTGGGAAGGAAGAAAGTGGAATGCAATAGTGAAATAAGAAGTAATACTGTCACTGAGTGTAGAACTGAATATTCAAATTCTCTTCTAAGCAACATTAAGTTTTATGAAACGATTCTTGTAATCTCTGAGCAGGTCATATAAAAATGTTTCATAAAGTTTGGAACAAAAAATTATGTATTAGTTCTCATGTGAATAATAGACAAGGAAACAAAAAAAAATATATATGGGAAGTTTCTGAAACCAGGAGACATAAAATTTGGCAAACGAATTTGGTGTACAATCAAGAAACAAGTTTTACTTTAGGCATGTGTAAGGTTCCTCATTTGCTAAAAATTGTCAACTCTTCTGAAATTGTTTTGGTCCACTATTTCCTTTTCCATTTAAAGAAGTGTACACACACACATACACCACCTTTACCTCTATATTTCTCTTATAGTTTATCTGTAGCTTAATATATTTGTATATTGCATTCAGTGTAAATAAAAGTGCAAAAAATCTTTATGTGTTCAATTGACCCATATATAGAAAACATGCAAAGAAAAATATTCAGTAAATTTTATAAATAGTAATTTAAAATTCAGAAACTGTGGCTTGTAATTACATTCCTATATGATCTTTTTCTAATTTTTAAATTATTATTATTATTATTATTATTATTATTATTATTGAGATGAAGTGTTGCTCTGTCACCCAGCCTGGAGTGCAGTGGCATGATCTTGGCTCACTGCAACTTCCCTCCTCCTAGGTTCAAGCAATTATTCTGCTACAGCCTCCCAAGTAGCTGGAATTACTGGAACACAACATCATGCCCATTTAATTTTTTTAATAATAGTAGACATGGGGTTTCAGCCATGTTGGTCAGGCTGGTATCAGATTCCTGACCTCAAGTGATCTCCCTGCCTTAGCCTCACAAAGTACTGTGATTATAGGCATGAGCCACCATGCCCGGCCTATGATCTTTATCATAACTGTTATAACCTTCATGTAGTTACCAAAAAGTAGGCGGATCAACTGAGGTCAGGAGCTCAAGACCACCCTGGACAACATGGTGAAACCTTGTCTCTACTAAAAAGAACAAAACAAACAAACAAACAAAAGCAAAAAAATATTAGCCAGGCATGGTGGTGCGTACTTGTAGTACCAGTTATGCAGAAGGCTGAGGCAGGCTGAGACTGTGCCACTGCACTCAACTCCAGTCTGGGTGACAGATTGAGAACTGTCTCAAAAAAAAAAGAAAAAGAAAAAGGAGAGAGAGACTATGAAATATAACTGTTAAGAACAATAGTCTCCAACTTAAGTGCTTTAAGTTTTCTGGACAAAAGGATCACTTAACGAGTCATTTCACTGTATCAACCAATACTATATTGTTACTATCTGTTGCCCCCAATCTTGACTGAAGTGAAATAGTTTAGCATTGGTGACAGGATAGCATTTCATTCGTTGCTCATCAGTGTGAAAACAATGAAAATCATATAGTTTATTAATTAAACTAAGTTCAAACATAATCTAAATATGGCATTTTAAAATCCACTATATTTTTGTTGGTCAAAATACAATTACAGTTACTGAAGATGTACTATTTTTTTCTCTGATATAGTTATTTGAGACTTCCTTACTCTATTCTAAAAGTAAAAGGCTGATTATTTAAAAAACATTGATCTAAAATGTGTTTAAAACCTTTCATGGAGGTGTTATCTTTATTTTTCCCTGGTAATTATAATTTTCAAAAATTTCTACCACATTGATTAATATTGAAGATTTCAAACTTTTGCTACAATACTTTGGTATTTCAATAGACTGGCCACTTTTTTTCCTTAAGGAGAAATGATTGGTAAAATTATTTATTTTACAAATTCAGAATATTTTACTTTTGCTTTAAAAAGAAAAATAATTCCCAGAACACCTATCTTAATGCAGGCTTGAAGTAAGCCACAAAAAGCATCTCTCTTTAGATTCTTTATTTTACATTTGCCATTAAGGTTGCATAAATAAATTAATATAGAATGGCCTTTCACAGCTCTGATGCAGCAACAATAGGCCACATGTTTTCATATAGACACTAAAAATGTGGGCATGGCAACAACCAATTTAAGAGTTGAATTATATCTATAATAGTTGTTTTTCAAAATATCTCAAATAATGCCAATATAAAACAAGCATCACTGAATATAATAATATCTGTTAAAACACCAAATTCCTGGCTTCTTTGAGATATACAAACAAATTACCTATTTGTTTTGACTTTGGATTATTTCCTATGTTAAATACTCTGTAAGGTCTGACCAAGCCGTCAATGGCATGGAGACTCCCATGAACCACAGGTACAGCTCCGGAGGGCCTTCCAGAATTAGAAAACTGGAAGTAGCTGGAAGGAAGAACATCAATCCCTGTGGCAGCTAACTAACCTAAGACATTTTTCTATTATTTCTTATTCTGGACTCAATTGACAAGGTCATTGGACTTTGTAACTGACCTTGGCCCAGCCTCCTGACTCCACAACCTAAGACCTCCTCCCAGCTTCCAAAAAACCGCCAACTGTAACTTCTGTAACTTTCCACTGTTCACTCCAAACCTATAAAACCAACTCTTATCCCACCCTTCTTCACTGACACCCATTTCAGCGTCAGCCCGCCTGCACCCAGGTGAATAAACACCCATTGCTCACACAAAGCTGGTTTGGGGGTCTCTTTATTCAGAGCATGTGTTTTAACATACTCTGGTTAATGTAAAGTTTGAAAGTGTCAGTGCCTTTATACTTTATTGTGAAAATTCTCTGACGTTTATTTAGACTTGATTTTCTTTTTTTTTTTCTTTTTTTTTGTGTGTGTGTGTGAAATTCTGCTCTCTTTTTTTCCCCATTTATTTATTTTATTGCATTTTAGGTTTTGGGGTACATGTGAAGAACATGCAAGATTGTTGTATAGGCACACACGTGGCAGTGTGATTTGCTGCCTTCCTCCCCATCAACTACATCTGGCATCTCTCCCCTTGCTATCTCTCCCCAACTCCCCACCCCCCACCGTCCCTCCCCTATTTCCCCCCAACTGACCCCAGTGTGTAGTGCCCCCCTGCCCATATCCATGTGTTCTCATTGTTCGACACCCGCCTATGAGTGAGAACATGCGGTGTTTGATCTTCTGCTCTTCTGTCAGTTTGTTGAGAATGATGGTTTCCAGGTTCATCCATGTCCCTACAAAGGACACAAACTCATCATTTTTGATGGCTGCATAATATTCCATGGTGTATATGCACCACATTTTCCTTGTCCAGTCTATCATCAATGGGCATTTGGGTTTGTTCCAGGTCTTTGCTATTGAAAACAGTGCTTCAATGAACATTCGTGTGCACGTGTCTTTATAGTAGAACGATTTGTAATCTTTTGGATATATACCCAGTAATGGGATTGCTGGGCGAAATGGAATTTCTATTTCTAGGTCCTTGAGGAATCGCCACCCTGTCTTCCATAATGGTTGAACTAATTTACACTCCCACTAACAGTGTAAAAGTGTTCCTATTTCCCCACATCCTCTCCAGCATCTGTTGTCTCCAGATTTTTTAATGATCACCATTCTAAAAGTGAATTGGCAACCAACAGAACGGGAAAATTTTTTGCAGTTTACCCATCTGACAAAGGGCTGATATCCAGAATTTACAAAGAACTAAAACATATTTACAAGAAAAAAACAAACAAGCCCATTCAAAAGTGGGCAAAGGATATGAACAGATACTTTACAAAAGAAGACATACATGAGGCCAATAAACATATGAAAAAAATGCTCATTATCACTGGTCATCAGAGAAGTGCAAATTATGATTTTCGAATACTTTTTTACATTTATTGCATTTGAAAAGTTTCCCTACATAAGAATTTCCTATAATTCTGGCAATTTCTAAGGTTATATTTTAGATCAAACTCTTTCTACATGTATTACATGTATAGTGTTTCTTCATGATAAATGATCTGACATAGAGTACAATGTGAACAATAGTTAAAGGCTTTGCCACCTTTTTACAGTGAATTTTAAACAGCACAAAGAAAGCAAATCTGTTTTTTTAATTAGGGCAAATTAATAATCTGTTTTCTATTTTCAAACAAGTTTGGGCCAGGTGCAGTGGCTCACACCTGTAATCCCAGCACTTTGAGAGGTCAAGGTGGGCAGATCATCTGAGGTTAGTAGTTCAAGACCAGTCTGGTCAACATGGTGAAATCCTGTCTCTACTAAAACTACAAAAATTAGCCTGGCATGGTGGTGGTCTTCTGTAATCTCAGATACTCAGTAGGCTAAGCCAGAAGAATTGCCTGGACCCAGGAGGTGGGGGTTGCTGTGAGATGGTACCATTTCATTCCAGCCTGAGGTGACAGAGTAAGACTATCTCTAAAACAAACAGCAAGTTTGACTGTTCTTCTTTCTCTTTTTTTTTTCCTAGCTAGCCTTTATCCTTAATATAGACAGATTAGGGGTCCCATGCCTACTCAGATATCTAAGAAGTTTCTAGTTTATTCAATCAATATGGAAATATTAAGCACTTACTTAGTGCAGTTACTTTTCTAAAACCTTAGCATGATTCAATTACCACAGTATACAGCTCTCTGGGACTCAATTTTATTCAAGGAGTTAGACCCTCCCTCAAAGCAGATAGACACCATAGCAAGCTATAACGACAGAATGAGTTAAGATGCCCAATGAATGGCCTCTTCTAGGTATGGAGGCATCCTCTTAGATTCTGACCAAGATGAAAAATCCCAGGACCAACTATAAAGGTAGGTGGAATTCGAGCTCATAATTAGGGCTTTCTGTTCCCCAAATATATGGGGGAAATACAAAGACTATGGTTGAAAAGAGACTGAAAGAACCCTGGGCCTCATGCATCTTATGGTTCCTTTGAGAAGGCTGGGGTCTGGGTGTTTTGTAAAATAAAAGGAGTCAAAAGAGAGCTGTGGATGGACCTCGGGCCCCCTGCCCAGGAGAGGGGAGGCTGGAGCTCAAATCCATCCCCATTACAGTCAAGTTGCAGCTCTGCCTGTCTCCATCCATCCCACATCTACGGGACTGAGAAGTAAAGTTATGAGAAGCAACCTGCTCCTCATAACCCTTCTTCTGCTGGTGCTGTAGATGGGCCTGGGAGGCAGCCTGCTTGCCTGTAGTCCAGGGCACTAGTTGAAAACACTAAGGTCCACCCTCGGGGGCCTTGGCCTGTGCCATTGCTCTCTGCCTGGCTATGGCTGCTGTGGCTGGTGCCTCCTCAGAGCTCCTGGAAAGCAGCAGGTAAAAAAAGACTCTGCCAGCACAAGGTAAAGGCCCATTTCAGTGGGTTGAGGCTTCGAGGACATGGAATGGGCACCTAGGTGCAAAGTGGTCATTAGGTATGAGTGACACCATGAAGCTGGTGCCCAATTTTGCTTCTCCCACTTCCCGAAGAGCACAGCTGGAGCAATCTGGGAGCAGCGTTTGGCACCTGAAGAGGCAGAACGAACACCCAACTGCGAAGATGATACAGGGTACCGGGCACGGAGACTCTGTACCCTCTATCTCCAGGCCACAGTTCCTGGCCAGCTTTGGCCAAACCCAGAGGCTGGACTTTGGATGGTGGAGTGAGTGCGTGAGCTCCTGTCCAGCCCTGAAGTGTCCAGCATGACAAGGTGACACCCTCTAGCATCACTTCTGCCCCCATCCTGCTTTCTTACCTGGAAGGCTAATGGGTCTTCCCCCAGGGGTGCTGAAGGCAAAGATGAGATGAGTGGGCAGACATCCCAGGGTCATGAGGCCTCTGGCTGTCAACATCGGGAGGGACGTGAAGGATCATCTAGGAAGGCTTGTGGGGTCATGGGAGAAAAAGGTGCATTGACCCCAACCTACACAGGTCACGGGATCCCAGAGGCACAGACCCTACAGTCTCCAACCAAGCCCCACTAAGCTCTCCATGTGCTGCCTGATCCTTACATTCCCCCAGACTCTGGGCAATGGGCAGAGAGTGGATGGCTGGCAGCTGGTGGGGATCTTCCCCCTGGAGAGAGCCATTCCTAGCCTGGGCAAAAGGGATGAAAGCATCTTCATCCCTAGCCTGGCAGCTGCTCAGGAAGGCTGTCCCTGATAAATAAAAAAGGAACAAATGGACAGAGGGTTTGGGTAGGGCTTGTGGCACAGGCAACCTGAGTGATTGGTAAGTGAATGAGCTGGGAGTCCAGCTGCCTCTGCTGAGGGTTGGGGCTGTGTCTTCCTGGACTTCAGAGGCTATAGGCTACCAGCTAACTGTCCCGGCTCTGGGTGTCCTCCTTCAGACCTCAGTTTCCTTGCCTGTCTAATTATTACCATCATTAATTTAGGCTTAACTCATGACAGGGCATGGTATGGCAGCTTTATTTTTGATCCCACTCCACTCCCTGCCATTCATACATAAAGTGTTTTGGGAGGGAGGCCTAGAGGAGCTCTGGATTTATAGGACAGGTCTAATCCCAGCCTGAGTTTGAGGTCAAGGTAGAATCATTCTCCTTCGCACCTCTAGGTCTTGTTGTCTGGCCTGCTGAGAACCTTCTTTCTCCAGGAAGCCTGGAAGTCCTTCTTGATGAGAGGAACTCTCTGGACCTCCTTTTCTCTCATCATTGTTTCTTCCTCTGCTTTCATAATGATGCCATGTGCTTCAATAACACCTACTCCATTGTGTGTCAGTGGATGAACAGTTGGGCATGCCTTGTCCCCACAGGTCAAGCAGCTGGACAAATGTCTCATCAGCCACCACCCAGAACCAGGCCAGGTCTTTGGACTTTTTGTCTGAAGTTCATTCCAGAGTCTCTCACTGCAGCAGTGACATTAAGGGTCCAAGAATGCTTTTTCCTGCCATGGCTTAGAATGGGCCTGGGAGGCAGTCTCCAAGGAACTGTAGCTGTCTAGCTGTGACTTCTCACCCAAAGAGGACTTTTAGCTCATCATATCTCTCCCCGAAGTGGTAGAAAGAAACTCGGTGAAAAGAAGGGAATCTAGGCCTTTCACTTCTTGGAATTTTGTCCTCATAGAACATTCCTTTGGCCCATGCCTTAATGGTGAATGAGGAGGAAGAGGCAGGACAGTGGGTCAAAAGAGCACCAGCACTTGGGCTTGGAGCCTGCTGTAGCTTATGGGGCTCTGACCATAATCATAAGATATTGTATGGTGGTACATGAATGATCTCCTGACCTTCCTCTAACAGCTGAGGAAACACAAGGCCTGAGCTCGAGGTTTCTGGGTCTTTCCAGGATATTCTCTGTAACGAAAGGGAAGAGAAGTGCCATCTCCAGGATGGTGTCTGTGGTGTGGGGAGGCTGCATTAAGTGGGATTCTCACAGCTGGGTTTCTCCATGGTTTCTATTTTGTCCCTTCCCTGAAGGCAGCTTCACCACCCACCCCACCCTACCCCCCCCCACACACACACAACGGGGCTGAATTCTTTATAGAACCAAGCAAAATTAGGGGAGAGGCCCATCCTCTCTCTAGGACTGGAGGCAGAACTGCAGGTCAAATGTATCAAAGCTGCTTTTTTAGCCATACTATGGCAATGAAGAGGGCCCAACATAGATGCATGTGGTTCTCCATGTAAAGCTCAGTTCTCCAGTTTCTGTTCTTCCCTCAACCTCTTCTTCTCCAATCTGGGAAGAATCTGTTTGCTTCACTGGGAAGACTTGCCTAGTTAAAGAAAGGGGAATAAAATTAAGGTTGTGCAGAGATGCTGTCTGTCAAGGTGCTATGATTCTCTGCCTAGAAAAATGGATTAGAAAATTTTGTTCCACCACTGCCACCTTTGTAGAAGACTTTGATGGTAAAGAAAAACAAATAGCCAGGCACAGTTACTCACGCCTGTAATCCTAGCACTTTGGGAGGCTGAGGTGGGTGGATCACCTGAGGTCAGGAGTTCAAGACCAGCCTGGCCATCATGGTGAAGCCCCATCTTTAAAAAAAAAAAAAGAAAGAAAAATAAATAGAGCTTGATGGGACTTTGAGCTGTTAGGAAAGAGCTGGAAGCAAACAGTCAACTTCTGTATTGTTTCCTGCCCCCCTAATCCTGGTAGTATTTATTATTACACATGCATGTCATTATTTTTGCTAATAAATTATTACTAATAACAATTATTTTTATTATCCTGATTAATTTAGTCTTAACTCATTAAAAGAGCGTGTTTCTTTATCGCCAAATTTTATTAGCAGGCAGTCATCTGCCATCAGAAATCTTCTGGTGATGTGACTGCATCAGAACTGTTATTCTTATGTTTGTTAATTATTCATCACCGTGATTTTGTAATTATCCTAATTATCCATGGAGGCCGTAGAATGTATGCCCTTTCATCCTTAAATGGTGGAATCCAGGAATGGGACCCAAGAGGCCCAATTATCTACCTCACTAGAAACAGTTGAGGCACCCAGTGCTTCCTGGAATTCAAGTTGAATTTGGGGGAATCAAGGTTGCCAAGGAAGCAGGAAAGCAGGTCTGGGCCTGTCATGAGTGGTAACTGTAGAACTACCTCCTCAAGTGCTGCCAGGAGGAGAAACTGAGGCTGTTGCCTGACCAGGGGTATTGGGTGAGAGGGTAGCCAGGAAATGTGTCTTGGGGTCTCCAGTACAAAGGTGTGGCTCTCTGTAGGAGCCTGGCCCATCAGAGAAACTTGCGTTTTCACACATTTACTGGTTCCCTACTGTGACAGACGCCATGCTGTGTGTTCTGAAATGTATTAGGGGCCAGAGAAGATAGCTGAGAGAGGAGGTGATCTCCAACCACTAGGGGAGAAGCTGATCTCCAGTTAGGTCTTTATACCACTGCCCTCATTCTATATATGTTGGCACCTCTCACCTTAGTCACACTCTGTTGTCTGAGCCCATGCTCATTGGGAGACTCCCCTCCCCACAGTCTCCTACCCCCGACAGGCAGCACCCACACCCCATGCCCTGGTGTCCTCACACAGCCCCCTGTCTAGCTGATCAGTTTTGTGTCCTCTCTGATTCATCTGAACTGTGGATCCTGGAGGCAGCTGCAGGCAACTCATCTCATCCAGGGCACCACTGCCAATCTAGAGCTCTTTCTTCAGGCTCCCCTTGTCCTCATTACCAGGGCTTGGTGCCAGGAGGTTGAGCAGTGTTGGCTCAAGGATGCTTCTAGAAACAGGGGCCAGGGGGCCTCAGACCAGGACAGAGGGGGCCTTAGCACCAAGCATGGCAATGGTGACCCTCCGCACTCATCTTGTCTGGGAAAGAGACAGAGCCCAGATTCAGCTCTGCCTTCTGCCCCTCCAAATTCTGGAAGCCTCCGCAGGCAGAAAGCCAGAAAGAATGCAGTGTCAAGGGCAGTGCCTGGTTCTTAGGCATGGGAGGTGTAAGCTTCTTCCTTCTGTTCTAATCCATTGCCCAGTCCTGTCATTTTTTTCTCTGCTTATTTGAATGTCCTTGTTCACCTCTGAGCCAGTTTTTCCCTGCATTTTTTCCTCCCTAGCAGCATTTCCTCACTTTAGAGAGCAAGATCACCATCTTCTTCCCACCATCTGGCTGGTTTAAGACAGAATAGGCCCCGATGAATCACTCCCTTCCAGATGACATATTTGGGAACAGAAGTCACTAATTGGGCTCCCAGTCCAGCTTTTACACAGTAATCCTTGGCATGCGTGACCATACATTACAACTGTCCCCCCTGCATAGGGCTAAAGACCTAGAGGTCAACTGGCCTGAACTCCTTTCACCAAGCCCCAAAGCTGGCTCCCAGTGGGGGCTCAAAACTAACAATGGGAATGACCAATGAGATCAAATCAGTCTCTTGGGAAATTTGGAAGGAGGAGTCATAAAGGACATGAGGGAGGGGCTACGGGCCTCACCATTTCCCCTGGATTTTTCTGGGGGTTAGGGACTGGTTTGAGGCACTGTTAAAGTGCTGGTTCATCGAAATCCCAAGTTAAACAACCTCCTTTCTTTTCTACTAGCCTGTGGTCCCAACTCCAATGAATACCCTTCCCCTGATGAAGAAAAGAGAAGGGGCTTTTGAGATGGTTTCACCTCCCAGTGTCAAGCAAGTTTTCCTGCCCTAAGCACGCACCATCACTGGGGTCTCATCTCGCCTCATCTCTGGGGCTCTGCTGGGACCTCCTAAAATGGAGCAGGGTCTACATCCAACCAGTGGCCTGGTGACTGCCTCCCTATCCAGGCAAGCCCCCAACACCTTGAAGTCTCAGCTTTCTGCCAGCCCAAAACTCTTTGGGAAAGAAAGAAATTCTGTTGATGAAAGTGACATTGCTGCATCTCTTATTGGTGATTAATACGGGAAATCTTGGTGCTGTCTGCAGAATGAGCCGTTGATGGGTATCTGGGTCTCCAACTCAGCCAGAAACCAAGCAAGAAGAGAGACATGGGGACGTTTGATAGACATAATTGAAAAAGACACACACAAGAAATAGAAAAGAGGGGGTTCGACCTGGGGTGAAGAAAGAGGCCAGAAACCCAGAAAGGGACAGGTAGAAAAGTCAGACATATGAGAGACAAGGAGAAAAAACAAAGAAATAGAAAAGCCATCCCAAGGAGAGTAGGAACGCAAGCCCGTCCTGGTGTCCATAGAGTCCACACATGCTCCTTACCTTGCAGCTCCAGTGTCTAGAATTGCAACAGGAAGTGGAGAGGATCCCACCACACTCCAGGGCTCATGACTGGAACTAAGAGACCATGAGGACTGAAAGTTTTCATCTCTTCTCTTGTCTCTGGAGAAAAAACACTGCCCCCTTCCCACACCTGTGCCCCTGCCCTCGCCAGGCCACCTTATTGTGTTGGTTAGTTCTGCCACAGTGGAAAGGAGCTCCCCAGTTTCAGATTTTGCAAAGGGTGACAGATCAGGCCACTGGCTCTTCCCGCGGGCAGGAGACTTACTGTAGCGAAGGTTCTGAGCGCCAGGCTCCCCTTGCCTTTGCGCCTTAAACATTCCCTACAGCCCGCCTTCTCCACTTTCGCACATCACATGCCTGGAGGCCCTTGCAGGCGCCAAGGCTGTTTCTCTCTACCCTGGGCCTCATCCTTGCCCTCGGCTTAGTGCCCATTGGTTTGAGTCTGAATCATCTCCCCAGGGACTAGTCAGCGCTAGTAGCCCTGTGTTCTGACTATACAGGTTTATTTAATGCATGTCCATGCCACTGGTGCCCAGTGGCTTCTGTCTTGGAGCGGGTGGTGCACGAGGACCAAGGAGAGATACCTGCTAGCTCTGACCATTCCTGCAGGTGATGCCTCATTGGGGCTGCTGTGTGGTGGGTTCTCCACTTGTGTCCACCTGGCAACCCCACAAACTGATCACGTGCCCATTTGCCCCCTGCACCGTGGATGCTCCGCCTTGGGTCAGCCTCATGCCACCAGCTGGCCTACCTGGTTGATCTTGCAGAGATCTGCCCACATACTGGTGCTGTCACAGGCCTCGTCAAACTTGAGCACCTCTTAACATTTGTGCAGGATTTCTTGAAGCTGGGGTAGAAGACGATGCGCGGCACCGTGAGGCAGGTGGCCGTGCTGATGGCGTCGCTGCCCTCACGTCCGCAGCCGCTGAGGGTCCGGCTTCCCTGACTTACCCTTCTTTATGAGCAGCCCCAAAGGACCGGGAGGACTGGGTCCCTGAAAGGTCAGAGCTGGGGAATCATTTCGTCGGTGACGCCCGCCTTCCCCTGGGGGCCCAGCACCAGCGTGGAGGGCGGCGGTGCATTGCTCTGCTTGCTCAGCGCATCTGGCCACCCGCTGGCCACAGGCTCTGCACCAGGTAGGGGTCGCACACCACGCGGCAGGTGGCCCGCATCTCATGGTGGGAAATCCTGGGGTGGAATGAAGGACTGCTGGAGCGCCCAGAAAAGCCCGCCTACTCAGAGCAGCCGCTTCCGCCTTTCTTGCTCTCGCGGTTTCAGAGACCCACCTTCCCCCAGGACGGGCAGGACCTTCAACCCCTTCACACCTCTGCCCCTTTCTCACGGAACTCCAGCCAGCCTGCTTTCTCCTGGGGCCCTTTTCCTCCACCTTCCTCTGATCTGGCCCCTTATCTCTGCCTCTAGACCAGGGAGAAACGGGGATCCTAAGAAATTGGGCAACCTCGCGTTTTTTCTCCATGCTGACAGGTACAAATACGTCCCTGGGTCATGGTCCCCTTCTCCAGCCTCCAGGAGGAAGGGTGGATCTCATCCAGCCCCTCAGCTCCTTCTTCCTCATCCCCCAGACTCCTCAGCAGCCCCCTAACTCTTCTTTCCATCAGGCTATGGGAGGATTTCCTTTTCCTCAGGTTCAGTAGAGTGTTTAGGCTGCATAAACCAAAGAGTGCGTGCTTCCATCAAAGTATTTGTCACATAATCTCAAAACAAAATTCATCACACCTTTGATGCTGTGATTACGTTACTGCCACACTATTCACAAGAGCAGTGGCACTATTCACAATCCCAGCGTGGATCCTGTCCACCGCTGGGATTGTAATCTGAGGACGTGGAGGCAACTCACTTGAGGTGTTGACTTGTACACCTGGAGCCAGGAAATATGCAGGATTGTGGATCTCATTCCTGGACCGCTTTGCAAGTCTGATTGTTACATATAATTCTGTCTAGCCACCTGATTGATTTTACTCTCTTGCCTGGGCCCAGTGAATTGTTGGTGTTGTGCCATCTATCTGAGCCAAGAAACTAGATCATGTGATATATCTGCCTGGGCCGTGCCCACAGGACACATTGGGCATATCAATTGGCTCATCACCTAGGTGATGTGGACTTTCCAGCCTTGGCCCTGTCTCCTGTAGGGATTATGATATATCATTCACTAGGTCCATCATCTTAATTACATGACTTTCCTCTCCTGCCTGGGCCTTGCTACTATTTGGTATTGTGATCTATCCCTGAGCCCAGCACCCAGGCACAATCTCCCTTGCTGCCTGGGCCTTGCCTACAGTGGGCATTGTGACATATCACTGGGCCTAACATCCAGATGATGTGACTCTCCTTTAAGAATCCTGCTAGCAGAAGAATCATGATATGTTTTGGACCTGATACCCATGTGATGTGACTCTACTGCCAGGTGCATGCCCACAGGTGGGATTGTGACTCTCATACGTGAACCCAGCCGATTAAGGAGATTTTGACCTCCTAGACAGGCTTAGAAAAACAGGTAATGTCCTCAGTAATGTGACTATGCTCTTTTTTCTCACCCATTGCCAGACAACAGGGTTGGGTCCGTTTGCACAGTTGAACCTGACCCACAGCAGGAGTTTACTCTCATACCTTGTGTTATTATGACATTACTTTGGGCCAGTTCCCTAGGTGACGTGACTCTCTTCTCCTGCCTAGGTTCATCCTCTTGGGTGAATTTTAATATATCACTGAGTCACAAACCCAGGTGATGCGCCTCTTCTGCCTGGGGCCTGCTTATAGAGGGCATTGTGACATATTTCTGAGATCATGAACTAGGTGATGTGGCCCTCCTCTTTTGCATTGGCCTTGTCCACAGAAAGAACTGTGACATACTGCTGAGGCCTGCATACAGGTTATTTGATTTTACTGTCAGGATCCTGCCCACATAGAAGTTATTGACATTTTCCTGACCCAGCATTAACGTGATTTGACTCTTGCCTGGTTCCTGCCCACAGGTGATGTATACTTAGGCACAGCTTAAATTATAATGACTGTCATACATGGACCAAACTAATAGGAAAGATTTTGACTCTGAACTAGGCTAAGGCAATGGGTAAAGTTCTAAGTCTCTTGTTGGTAAAAAGGTCAAATAGGATTAAGATGCTCATACATATCATAGGAATCCCTTGGGTAGTACAGAGAATATAATAATAAATACAAGCTCACAAGTGAAATTGTGATTGTATAGGAACACACAGCTGACAATTAACAGTGTCACCCTCACATGTAGACAGAGCCTACTGTTGAGGTCATGAATCTCAAATGCATATGCAGTAAACAGCTGGAATTGTGACTATCATACATAAATCCCGGCACAGATGGGATGGTCACTCATTTCCAGACCAAGCTTACAGGCACCCTGATGACCCTGTACCTAGCCAATAGGAGAGACATTGACTCTCATACCTAGGCCAAGGGCAACTGATAAGATGTTGGGTCTATATCGGCATTAAAGTCTCAGAGCAGACTGTGACTCTCACACATACTGTATAAGGCTTCCAAGTGGTACAGAGAGTGTCATAACAAGGCCCAAGATTCAAGATTACCAGGACACTGCTCACAGGTGGAGTTGAAGCTCTCATGCATGGATCCAGTCCAGCATTGAGTAACAGACTTGGACTCAACTTACAGAAAGAGTGGACTCATATGTGCAGCTGGAATGTGTATGGGAGTGTGAATCTCATTCTGGAACCGCCCCCAGGGTGTGTTTGTTACATATCCAATTACCCAGCACCTGACTTATTCTTCTGCCTGGGCGCAGCCCACAGTTAGGACTGTGACGTATACCTGGACCAAGCACTTAGGTGATGTGACTGTCTTTCTTGAGCCCGGCCCATAAGGGGGATTATTACATACCTCTGGGATAATCAATTAGGAATGAAATTTACCTTTTCTTCCTGGGACATATCCACAGGCAGCATTGTAACATATCGCTGGGCCTTTCACATGGGTAATCTGACTCTCCCTTTCTCTTTTTGCTGTGCCCCAAGTGGGGATTGTGACATATCACTGGGCCCATTATCTAGGTGATAGGGCTCTTTCCTCCTGATTGGGCTCTGCTTACAAGGGGGATTGTGACAAACTGCTGGGCCCAGCACCTAGGTGATGTAACTCTCTCTTCCTGCTTGGGCCTTGCCCACAGAAAAGATTCAGGCATATCAACGGGCCAAGCACCCACATGATATGTTCTGCCTGCAGTGGGCATGGAGACATAGCCCTGGTCCAGAACCAAGATGATGTGACTCACCTTCCTGCCTCCTGCCCCCTGGTGGGATGGTTACATATACTTAGGCTCAGCTCCCAGGCATAATAATAACTCTCATACAGGAACCCAGCCAATAAGAGAGATTTTTACTCTTGTAGTTAGGCTTATAACAACAGATATGCTTCTGTCTATCCTACTTGTAGAGAGGTCACAGACAATTAGGGAACTCATGCATATCCTATAAAGACCTGAGGTGGTACAGAGATGTTGTAACAGGCCAGGACACACGTGAGATTGTGACTCTCATAGCACACTCAGCCAACAGCTAGGACTGTTACCCTCACACATGAACACGGCCCACTCCTGAGGTTCTGAATCTCGTTCCTGGTGGCAGTCAGAAGTTGGAATGGTGATTCCAGCACATGGATTTGATTGACAAGTAAAATAGTAACTCCTGGACAAAACTTCAGCACTCCTGATAGACTGTGACTGTGCTACCAAAACACTGTGTTCAGGTGGAGCTGAGGTTGTCGTGTATGGATCCTGTCCACTGTTTTTGAGATCATGAATTGCATGCACTCATGCATAGACGCTGCTCACAGGAGGTGTTGAGTCCCATACCTGCAGCTGGGAAACGTGCAGGATTAGAGATTTTATTCCAGGATCTTCCTGCAGCTGCAATTTTGACATATACTTTTGTCTAGCATGTGATTAATTTTACTTTCCTGCCTGGGTCCAGTCTGCAGTTGGGATTGTGACATATACTTGGGGTGAGTACATAGGTGACACAATGCTTCTGCCTGGGCCCTGCTTACAAGAAAGATTGTGATATTTGGCTGGACTCATCATCTAGATAATGTGACTCTCCTTTTCTTCCTGTGCCCTGTCCTCAGTGAAGATTGTGACAAATCTCTGAGCCAGTCAGCAGTGTAATATGATTCTTCTTTCTTTTTTGGCCCTGCTAACAGGGAACCAAGTACTCAGATGATGTGACTCCTGCCTGTCCCCTTCCTGCAGTGGGCATTGTGACATATCACTGGGCCTAGCACCCAGGTGATGTTCCTCCTGTCTTATCTCTGCTCACATGTGAAACTGTGATGTCTAGCTAGGCCCAGCACACAGGAAAAAATGATGACTCTCATACCTAGCCACAGACAGTAGGAGATATTTTGACTCTCATGGTCAGGCTTAGGGTAATAGGTAACATCCTGGACCTCCTAATTTTATAAAGTTTACAAAAGATTACAAAACTCAGACCTATTGTATAAAGCTCTAGAGTGATACAGAAAGTTATATAACAAAGCCCAACTAACAGGTGAGATTGTGACTCTCATAGGCAGATTCAGCTGACACAATCTCTATTCTCACACACAACACAGCCTACTAATGAGTTACTAAATCTCACACATAAGAACAGTTGCAAGTTGGAATTGTTACTCTCATATGCAGAACTGGTCCACAGGTGGCTTGGTGACTCTTGAACTGTGAGTCAGCAGACCTATGAGGCTGTGACTCCCCTACTGGAACACAATCTGCAGGTGGGATTGGGGCTCTCATGCACAGCCCTTACCCATTGTTGAGACTGTGACTCCTGTACTTGAACCCAGCTCACAAGAGGAGTTGCCTGTCATACCTAAGTCTGGAGCTTGTGTGGGACTGTGAATCTCATTCTTGTACATTCCAAATTGTTTGATTGGGACATACACCTATATCCAGAACCTGAGTGATTTGACTCTCTTTCCTAGGTCCAACCCACAGATAAAATGTGACATAAACCTGGACATCACCTAAGTAATGTGAGGCTCCTTCCTGGGCTGTCTACCAAGGAAATTTTTACATATTACTGGGATTAGCATCTACTGAGGTATCAGTCTACTGCCTGAGCCCTGCCTATAAAGGACACTGTGACTTTCTCTGGTCTATCAAATAGGTGATGTGACTTTCTTCTACTGCCTTGACCCTGCACTTTGAGTACATTATGATGTATAACTGGCTAAGTACTACACCCAGGAATGTGACTATCCTTCCTGATTCTTCCTACAGGAAGTATTGTAACATATCACTTAGCCTAGCACCTAGGTGATGTGATTCTCCTCGCTTGGTTGGTCCCTTCCCTCTGAGGAGATTGTGACCCATTGCTGGGTCCAGCACCAAGGTGATGTCACACTCTTGCCATGACTTTGCCCATGGAGGCCATTGTGACATATACCTAGGCCGATCACCTAGGTGAAGTGAGTCTCCTCTCCTGCCTGAGCTCTGCCTACCAAGGGGATTTTGAGGTATCACTGGACTCAGCATCCAGGTGATGTGACTCCTCTGCCAGGGTTCTGTTCAGAAGAAGGATTGTGACATGTCCCTGGGCCAGCAACCAGGTGATGCGCCTTTACTCCCCTCTCTCTGCCCACAGGTGGCATTGTGCCATTCAGCCAAGACCAAATCATAGACACAATGATGACTCTTGTAACTGGAGCCAAGACATATGCAGGATGGTAACTCTTATCATTTGTTCTTTCCACAAGTGTCATTGTAAAATATAACTTTGTCCAACATGTGAGCGATTTGACCCTTCAGACTTGGTCCAGTTCACAAATAAATTTGTGACATATATCTCCTGGCCAAGAACTCAGGAGATATAACTCGATGTCTAGGCCCTGCTCTCAGAAGGATGGTGACATCACACTGAAGCCAGAACGTGGGGGATGCTAGTTTCCTTTCCTACATGGGTTCTGCTTGCAGAACTTGTGACATATCGATAGGGTTAGCACCAAGGTGTTGTGACTCTTTTTTTGCCTAGGCCCTGACCACATGGGTAATTGTGACATATCGCTGGCCCCAATACTCAGGTAATGTGACTCTCCTGTCTGGGATCTGCCAACAGAGGGCAATGTGACATATTTGTAAGTCCAGCACCCAAGTGCTGTGAGTTTCCCGACTGGGCTCTGCCCACAGGGAGAACTATGATCTATCCCTGGGCTCAATACCTAGGTTATGTACTCTCCTTTTTATCTAGGCCAGCCTACAAGGGTAATTGTGACATATCACTGAACCCAGCATCAAGGTGATGTTACTCTTCTGCATAGGCCCTGCCAACAGAAAAAAAAAATTGACATATCTCTGGTTTAGCATCCAGGTGATGTAACATGTCCTTTGGTCCACACACACAGGTGTGATTTTCACCTATACATTTTTCTAGTGATTTGCCTCTTTAGCTTGGAAGAATCCCACAGACAGAATTGTAACATATACTTGGCACAAGCACCTAAGTGATGCAACTCTTCTGCCTTGGTGCTGTCTTCAAAGTGGATTGTAATATATCACTGGGCCAGCACCTAGTGTTGGATCCATCTCTTTTTCCTGGGCCCTGCCCCCAGTGGGGATTGTACATATCCCTGGGTCCTAGACCCATGAGATGTGACCTTCCTACCTGGGCCCTGCCCACAGGAGTCATTGTAACATATTTCTGGGCCCATCCCTCAGATGGTGTAACTCTCTTCTTGTGCCCAGGTGCTGCCCTCAATTGGGATTGTGACATAGGTCTGGACCAAGCACCTGAATGATGTGACACTCCTGACTGAGCCCTGCCACCCTAAGGGGAAAGTTTTACATATTGCTGACCTCAGCATCGTGATGAAGTGACTCTCTTATCTAAACTTTTTCCACAGAGGGTATTGTTACATTTTCCTGACCCAGCACCCTGGTGATGTGAGTCTCTTACCTCGTCACTGCTCACAGGTATGTTTGCACTCAGTTCACTGGCATAGTAATGACTCTCATACCTGGACCTAGCCACTTAAAAAATGTTGACTTTTGTGCCTCTGAATAGGAAATCAGGTAAGATAATGTGTCCATATAGGAATTAAAGTCTCAGAGCTGACTGCAACTGTCATGCAAATTACATAAAACCTTCCAGTGTTACAGAGAGTGTCATAACAGGGCCCAGCACACAGGTGTGATCATGACCCTCATATTTACATCCAGCTGACAGTAAGGATTGTTACCTTCCCACATGAGCACAGCCCACTGTTCTGAATCTCCAAACTGGAGACAGTGAAAACTTAGAATTGTGACTCTCATATGTGAATACGGTCCACAGGTTGAATGGTGGCCCTCAGACCAGGATTAAGCACACCTGTTAGGCTGTGATTTTGCTACCAAGACACACCGTGTAGGTTGACAGGGCTCTCATGCACAAATCAAGTCCACTGTTAAGACTGTGACTCATGTACCTGAGCTAAACTCACAGGAGATGTTGACTTTCATACCTGGAGCTGAGACTTGTGCTGGCTCGTGAATCTCATTTCTGGATTTTCCTGAAGGTTTGATTGTGACACATACCTTGCCTAACATGTGAGTGATTTGACTCTCATGTGTGAGCCTAGCATGCATGCAGACAGGATTGCTACATATCCCTGGGCCAGTCACTTAGATGATGTGACATTTCTGCCAGGGTGAGGCCTTGCTCTGAGAAAAAAATTTAACATACTGCTGGATTCAGCACTCAGGTGATGTGGCCCTTCTTCCTGGGTCCTGCCAAGAGTTCAGATTGTAACACATATCTGGGCCCAAAACACAGGTAAGGCAATGACTCTCATACCTGGACCAAGGCAATAAGAGAGATTTTTACTCTTGTAGCTCAGCCTAGAACAGTGGGTAAGTCCAGGGTCTTTTATGTGTACAAAATTTGGAGGAGATTATGACACTCACAGATACCAAATGAAATGCTTGGGTTGTACAGGGAGTGTCATAACAGAACGCAACACAGAGATGAGATTATTACTCTCCCGTACACACCCAGCTGACAAGATTGTCACCTTCACACATGGACAGACCCCACTGATGAGATCTTGAATCTCATTTGTAGGCACAGTCTACAGTTGGAATTTTGCATATTATATGTAGACTCAGCCACAAATAAGATGGTGACTCGTTTTTGAACCCAGCTTACAGGCAAGGTGATAACTTTCATACCTGGACCCAGCCAATAGGAGAAATATTGACTCTTGTGCCTGGGCTTAAGGCAATGGGTAATATCATGCGATTATAACACCACAAAATCCTCAGAGCAGATTGCAACTCTCACAATACCTATTAAGCTTCCTGTGGTACAAAGAGTGTAATAACAGGGCTCAGCACAAAGGTGAGATTTTTACACTTGTATGTACACTCAGTCAGCCGTAAGGATTGTTGCCCTTTTGCATAAACACAGTCCACTGCTGAGTTTCTGAATTTTACATCTGAAGGAGGTTGGAATGGGGAATTGTGACTCTTATTTGTGGATCCGGTCTACAAGTAGGATGGTAACTATCAAACCAAGATTTAGTGCAATGTTGAGAATATGGCTGCCCTACTAGGACACTGTTCACAGGTGCAGTTGAAGCTCTTATTTATGGATCTTGTACACCATTATGATTCTGTCTCATGTACTTGGGTGCAAATCACAGAAGGTTGTCGCTCTCATACCTGGAAGTGTGTGAGATTATGAATCCCACTCCTAGACCTTCCTGCAGGTGTAATAGTGACATATACTTTCACTCATCACCTGATTGATTTTACCCTCCTGTGGAAGCCTAACCAACAATTGGTAGTTGAGATTCTGAAATATACCTGGGCACAGCCCTTGGGTGATGTGACTGTCCTGCGTGGGCTCTGCCCACAGGAGACATTGTGACATGTCTCCGGGTCCATCACTGAAGTGATGTGACTCTAGCTTCCTGCCTGTCCTGCCTCCATTGGGGATTTTGACATATCACTGACCCACTAGTGTGTGATATGATCCCTCTCTATCGACTACACCCTACTAACCAAAAACAATTGTCACATACAGTGGAATCCATCACCTAGGTAATGCAACTCACTTATGCTACCTGTGCCCTCCCTACATATGGGACTGTGACATAGTATAAGCCAAGCACCCAGGTGATGTGACTCTCCTGTTTGTGCCCTGGGCACTATGGGCATTATGACATATCACTGAGCCTAGCACCCAGGTGATACAACTCCTTTTTTTGGACCTGTCAACAGAAGGGATTGTGATATATCTCTGACCCATCACCCAGGTGATGTGACTATCTTGCCTTCTGTTCACCCACAGGTAGGATTGTGAACTCTGCCTAGGCCCAGCACAAGGCATCATGATGTCTCTCAGATGTGGAACTACCCAATAGAAGAGGTTTTGACTCTCATAGATAGATTTAGGGAGAAGGGTAAGGTCCTGAGCCTCCTACTTGTAACAAATTATAGAAGATTGTGACATACACAGGTATATTATGAAGCATTTGGGTGTTACAGAGTTTTATAATACAAAGCAAAACACAGGTGATATTCTGACTCTCATAAGCACACCCTGCTGAAAATTAGAATTGTCACCCTTATACATGGACAGAGCACACTGGTGAGCTCCTGAATCTCACATGCAATCACAGTTGGAATTGTGATTGTTATATGTAAATCTGGCCACAGCTGCGATGGTGGCTCATTTCTGGACCCAGCTTACAGGTCTAGTAATGACTCTAATAGCTGGACCTAGCCAATAAAATAGAAGTTTGCCTTAGTAACTAGGCTTAGGGCAACAGGTAATGTCCTGGGTTTCCTACTTGTACAAAAGTCACAGAGCCCTACAACACTCAAGCATATTGTACAATGCCCTCAGGTGGTAAAGAGAGTTTTATTTCACACAAATGGAATTATGACTCTTATCTGCACACTCAGCTAACAGTAAGGATAGTCATCCACCTACACGGGAACAGCCCATTGCTGAGTTTCTGAATCTCACATCTGGAGCAAGTTAAAGTTAGAAATGCGACCCTCATACATGGATGCAGACCACAGGTAAGATGGTGACTTTGGGATCAAGATTAAACACCCTGTGAGACTGTGTTTTCTCTATTAGGACACTGATTTCAGATGAGGTTGGAGCTCTCATGCACAGATCCAGTCCACTGTTGACTTTGTGACGCATGTACCTGGACAGAACTCACAAAAAGTGTTGAATTCTGCTGGTCCTGTCTAAACACAGGATTATGACCTATGCCTAGGCCAAGCACATAGATGATATGACTCTCCCGCATGGGCTATGCTCTCGGAGGAGATATTGAAATATTTATGCACCCATCATCTAGGTGAGGTGACTCTCCTTTCTGGACTGCACTCAGCCGCCAAAGGGCATTGTGACATATAACTGGTTCCACCACCTAGGTGATGTGACTCTCCTCTCCTGCCTGGGCCATATCCCCATTTGGAATTCTGACATATCCCTGGGCCCATCACTTAGTTGCTATGACTCTCCTCTCTTGCCTTGGCCTGCTTACCTGAGAAATAGTGATATATTACTGGGCCCAGCACCAGGTATATTGTGTTCTTTTTTTTGCCTGGACTATTCCTACAGAACGGAGTGTGACAAATCAATGGACCAAGCACCCAGGTGATGTGGCTCTCCTGTCTAAGCAATGGCTGTATTTGGAATTGTGAAATATACCTGGGCCATGTTTTCTAGGTGATGTGACTCTTCTGTCTGAGCCCTTCCTCAGAGGGCATTGTGAGATATCTCTGCACCCATCACCTAGGGCATATGACTCTTCTCTTTTTTTCTTGGGCTCTGTCCACTGGATAATTTGTGACATATTGCTATACCCAGCACACAGGTAATTTGATCCTTTGTCCTTGACTCTGACATATCACTGACATATCAGTAGGCTCAGCAGTCAGGTGATGTGACTTTCCTGCCAGGGATCTTCTCTTAGAATGGATACTGACATATTTTTGGCTCAGCATTCAGGTGATGTGGTTTTATTACTGATCCCTGTCAACAGGTGATATTGTCACATATACCTGGGTCCAGTTCCCAGGCATAATGATAACTATCCTACATGAACAGAACCAGTAGAATAGATTTCGACTCCTCTAGCTGGCTTACAGCAATGTATTGTGTCCTCAGTCTCCTATTTTTGAAAAGATCACGAAGTATTAGAAAGCTTATGCATATTATATAATGCCCTTTGGTGGTACAGAGACTGTTGTTACAGGGCCCAGCACGCAGCCAAACAGTTAAAAGTTTTAATCTCACACATGGACAGAGCTCATGGTTAAGGCCCTGAATGTCACTCATAGACACAGTCCACAGTTGAAATTTTGACTATCACATATGGATCTGGCCATAGGGTGACTCATTGCTGGACCAAGCTCACAGGCATGATAATGACTCTCTTTTCTAAAGCAGTCAATAGAATAGATGTTGAATCTCATCCTTAGGCTTGGAGCAACAGATAAGATCATGAGTTTATATGGACACAAAGGCTATAGAGTGGATTGCAAGTCTCAAACATATTATAAAAAGCAGGATATGGTGCACAGAATAATATAACAAGGCCCAGTACAGTGTTGAGAGTTTGACTTTCATTGCATTCACTGACAACAGTAAAAATGTTCACATTCCCACATGGACACAGCTCACTGTTGAAGTTCTGAACTTCATACCCAAAGGCAGTCCAAAGTTGGTATTATTACTCTTATATGTGGATCTAGCCTTTAGGTGGTGAATCTCTGACCAATATTTAGCAAATATGTTAATCTCTAACTTTCCTAATGCATGTTGTCTGAGCTTGAAGCTTTCATGGATGGATTCAATTTACTGTTGAAATCATGACTTGCATACTTGGACACGATGAGGTACATACTTTTGTACCTGGACCCAGAACATGTGCAGGAATGTCAATTCCATTCCTAGACCTTCCCACAGGTGTGAATGTGACTGATTTGAATATACTGCCTGAATAAAGCCCACAGTTTGGATTGTGACATATACCTAAGCCAATAACTTTGGTAATGTAGCCCTCCTGCCTAGTCCCTTCTCACAAGTAGCACTGTGAGATACCTCTGGTCTCATTTCCAGGTGATGTGATTTTACTCTCTTGCCTGGCATCCATTCCCAAAGGGGATTTTGATATATTGATGAGCCCAGCACTCAGGTAATGTAATCCTTCAGCCTAGGTTCTGCTCATAGTGGATATTGTTACGTATCACTAGTCCCAGCACCATAGTGATGTGAATATCCTACAAGCACTCAACTCACAGAGGGGATACTAATATATCCCTGGCTCAGTATTCAGGTGATGTAACTTTCCTGCCTGGTTCTGCCCAGAGGTAGGATTGTTACATATACCTAGGTTCAGGTCACAGGAATAATGATGACTCTCACATGAGTGCCCAGCTAAAAGAAGAGACTTTGATTCTCATAGCTAAAGTTATTTAGAACAATCAGTAATGTTCTGAATCTCCTAAATGTATAAAGGTTACAGATGATTATGATGCACATGAATTTTGTATAAATACTTTGTTCTTATCAGAGTCCATTACAGAGGTATAATTTTGCCTCTCATAGGCACACTACACAACATTCGTGATTGTTATTCTCACACACGGACAAAGCCCACAGCTGAGGTTCTGAATCTCACATGTGCAAACAGTCCACAGTTAGAATTGTGACTGTCATCACATCTGGCAACAGGTTGGAAGGTGACTCATTTTTGGACCCAGCTATTAACACATCAGTGCTTTCCATGCCTGGTTCCAGCTTATAGAAGAGATATTGACTGTTGCATCTAGGCTTCCAGCATCAGATAAGATTCTGGGCTTCCACTTTTACAGAAGTCTCAGAGAATTACAACTCATGCATATTGTATAATGCCCTAAGATTGTATAGTGAGTGTTAAAACTGGGCATAGCTCAAAATCTCAGTTGTGAGTCTTATATGCACACACAGCCCACAGTTAGGATTAAATGTAAAGAGACTCCACTCATGAGGTCCTGGATCTCACTCACAGAAACAGTTCACAGGTAGAGTTGTGACTGTCATATCTGCATCCATACACAAATGGGATGGTGCCTCATTTCTGGACCCAGCTTACAGGTACACTGATGACTCTCATACCTGTACCCAACAAATAGGACTGGTTTTGACTCTCATGCCTGAACTTAGGGCAACATGTAGGGTTATGTGTTTAAATCATCATGAAGTTTTCAGAGCAGGTTTTATTGTCATGTAGACCATATGAAGCCCTTAAGTGGTACTGAGGGTGTCTTATAAAGACTCAATGCACAGGTGACATTGTGACTCTTCTATGCACACATAACATACAGTGAGGAATGTCATCTCCTATATGGACACAGCCGGTTGTTGAGATTCTGAATACAACACCCAGATTAGCTGAAAGTTGACATTGTGACTCTCATACATGAATCCAGTTCACAAGGAGAATGGTGACTTTTATATCAAAATGCAGCACACCTCTTAGGCAGCGACTTCCCTCATTAGACAGTGTTTGCAAATGAGGTTAGAGTGTTCATGCATGAATTCCATCTGCCATTGAGATTGTGATTTGTGTACTTTAATACAATTCACAGAAAGTGTTGTCTTTTACATCTTGAGCTAGGAAATAAGTGAGACTGTGAATCTCATTCCTGAAGGTGTGACTTTGACATATAATAGTTTCTTAGCACCTTATTGACTTTACTCCCTTGCAAGAGCCCTGCCAACAGTTGGGATTGTGATATCTACCTGGCTTAAACACCTAGGTATGTTGCTTTCCTGCCTTGGTCCTTCCCACAATGGGGATTGTAATGTGACTCTGAAACAGTCACCTTGTTGATGAGACTACTTTCCTGCCTGTGCCATGCCACCAATAACAGAAATCTGGGCATATTACCCAGGTGGTATGACTCTGCTCTTATGACTGGGCCCTGTGAACAGGGAAAAATGCAACATATTGCTGGGCCCAGCACCTAGATGATGTGACCCTTTTTTTTTTTTTTTTTTTTTTTTTTCTGAGACGGAGTCTTGCTCTGTCACCAGGCTGAAGTGCAGTGGCACAGTCTTGGCTTACTGAAAC
This sequence comes from Sapajus apella, assembly GCF_009761245.1. Classification (NCBI taxonomy): domain Eukaryota; kingdom Metazoa; phylum Chordata; class Mammalia; order Primates; family Cebidae; genus Sapajus; species Sapajus apella. Next base: position 138,927 of record NW_022437219.1, read on the forward strand.
CTCTGCTTCCTGGGTTCAAGTGATCCTTCCGCCTCAGCTTCCTGAGTAGCTGGGACTACAGGTGCGTGCCACCATGCCCAGTTAATTTTTGTACTTTTAGTAGAGACCGGGCTTCACCTTGTTCACCAGGATGGTCTCGATCTCTTGACCTTATGATCCGCCCACCTCAGCCTCCCAAAGTGCTGGGATTACAGGCATGAGCCACCATGCCTGGCTGATGTGACTCTTTTAACTGAGTTCTGCCTACAGTGGGCATTGTGACCTATCGCTGAGCCTAGCACAGGGGTCTTGTGACTTTCCTGTGTGAGTCCTGCTCATGGAGAGATATTGACATTCCTGTGGCCCAGTGTTCAGGTGATGTGACTTATCTCCCTGATTCTGCTCACAGGTGGGGTTGTGACCTGTACCTAGGCCCAGGCAATAGTCATAATAATGGCTTTGTTACACTGACCCAGCCAATAAAAGAAATTTTGACTCTAATAGCTGGGCTTACGGAAACGATTAAGGTGTTTGGTCTACTCATTGTAAAAATGTCACAGAAGACTATGATACTCACATGTATTTTATAAAGCCCTTGGGGTGTATAGAGAGTTACCTGACAGGGCCCAGCAAACAGTGAGCCTGTGTCTCTCATAAATTCATTTAGCCAACAATTAGGATCGTCACCTTCATACATAAACAGAGTCCACTACTAAGATTCTAAATCTCACACATGGATGCAGTTCAAAGTTGAAACTGTGAATGTAATATGTGGATCTGGCCTCAGGCTGGATGATGTTTAAACTTTCACTTGTCATTTGTCTTACAGCCATGTAATTTTTCATTTTGGCCAAGGATTTTTTTTTCTTTTTTCAGAAAAAGTAATTGTGGAGAAACATTTATTTAGACATATGAAATATGTCTTCTTTTTAATAGAGCATGAACAAATAGAGCATTATATATTTATTTTACCTAAGTTGTTCTCTTTCAAAAAGACTAATATAATGACAAATTTGAATTTTTCTTGATTTATCCAAAATAGATAAATATGCTCAATTTAAAATAATTTTCCAAAACAACTGGTTTTTGACCAAGATTTAAAAAGCCCCAGAATGTCTTATCCAAAGCATTCAAGTAAAGACTGACAGTTAAAAATTAAGCAATAGTGCTTAAGTGTAATTTGTTTTGTTTTCTTTGTTTTAGAGATGAGGTCTCACTATATTGCCCCAGCTGGAGTGTCGTAGCTAGTCACAAACACAATCATGGTGCATTACAGACTGGGCTCAAAGGATTCTCCTGGCTTAGCATCCTGAGTAGCTGGGACTAAAGGACATGTCACCACACCGAGCTATGTTTTTAAAAACCACCTTTAAACTATTGCACATTTTTTGACATTGGGAAACAAATATATTTTGACTCTCAAGAAAAGAGTACTTGGTGGCATGTTAAAGAATGAGTTGATGACTTTACAAAACACAAGAGGCTGGATAGAGTTATCCCAAAATGATAGAAAATGACATTGTGCGTTTGCTTTTGTTTGAAGAGAAATAAAGTTTCCACTTAAGTTTTAAGTGCCAAAACAGCTAATTCTGTTAAAATGTCACCAAAATTGGTACCATGAATCAGAAAATCAACTGTCTCCAACAGAAATAATTTTGTTACCTTTTACAAGAGCTATGTTGCAACATTCATTTTTAAGTGTCTCATATAGCCTCAGTATTATCACAAACCACTTTGTTAGATTTTAAATTAATTCTTACACAACCTGAATTAAAACTTGTTCACATTCCAAAGCAAGAAATACTATTGCACATTGGACTCATATTGTAGGAATGTGCGCTTCCCTACATACCCCCAAACTGACAATGCATCTATGAATTATATTTCATTATCTGAATTTATAACACTCAAAGTGTTCTTCCACTTAATAAGCACATTACTATACTTGTAGTCTCAAAATACTTCATGAACTCTGAAGTGATTCTCTATGAAGGAAGCTTCCTTTGTAAAACGAATTCGGCTAGTCACTGGCATACCAATATTCCCAAATATCTAAACAAATTTATTTTGCTCCTTTTCAATCCAAGATCTCATTGGATCATGTACTTGTAAAGTGTTACATGGGTGTGAACAATAATCCTTGTTTGTGCAAATTCGTTCAAGACCTGTGGATAAATAATCCAAATATTGCTTCCTCCAGAATGACCACCATCCAGAAAATACACTGTTCTTATGCTTTTAATGAAACCATCTATGTTCCTGTCTTTCTTGTCTTCTTTCAATTCAAAAGGAAACTGATTCAAAACAACACAACATTTATGGAATCCAGTCAAAGGAAAAGATGCATCATTCAGTGATGGTGGATAAAAACTCATGGCAGACTCATCAGATTTTTCACAGGTCTTCTCTTCTTCTCCCTGGAAATGATTTGTAGTATGAGAAGAATTGGACATCTCTAATTAGATGGTGTGGAGTACTTATTCCAATCATTCAAATTTTTCTTTGATAAACTACTCTGACTTAAAAGCATTAACTAATAATATAGAAAGGCGCTTAAAAGCTCCAGAGTCTGTATTATGTTCTGGGGAACCAAATGTTACTTTTCAGAAAATTGCCATGGCAGCTGAATCTGTGCAAATTCATTAGGGAGCACTTCATCACCCGAATATAGCTATTGGGAAACCGGTGGGCTAAAACTGCAGCAATATTTTCTAGACTCCAATTTTCCCCTTGGTAATTCTCACGATGATGAGTCAAAATTTGATAGTAATTCTGCACATTCCCGGGCAAAGTGAGGGCTGCGGTTTCTCCTTAGTTGGCTTTACGGAAATATCCCACAGCTCCAGTGTGTCCCTGGCAGCTGCCAGCAGGAGAATCCCGGGGCTGCTGAGCTGCTGGTCCTCTCCAGCGTGGCTTTCGGCAGGGCAGCGCCAGGTGGCGGAGGGGGAGCATCCGCACCGCCTCTGCTGCTGGGTTCCTGGCTCTGTCCTGAGAGAAGAAAGAGGCATCTCCAACTCCAACCTGTGACAGCAGGAACAACAGCAGCGGCGACCGCAAAAGCCTGTGCTGTTTGGAGGCGCAGGGTGCAGGGTCCTGAGGAAGGGACTGCACAGGAAGCCCAACTGTCAGGGTCACCGGCAGGGGCAGGCCAGAAGCCGGCGCAAGGCAACCACATCAGAGGCCAATGTCAGCGTGCAGAGCCGGATTTCATTCTTTCTGTAAACAGTATTCCATTGTGTGTATACACCACATTCACTTTATCCATTTCTTCCAGGTGAACACTAAGATTGATTCTATATCTTAGGTATTGTCAATACAGCTATGATAAACATGGGAGTGCACCTATCTCTTCAATATACTGATTTTACTTTCTTTTGATATATACTCAATCGTGGAATTGCTGGATTGTGTATGGTAGTTTCATTTTTAGGTTTTTGTTTTTGTTTTGAGAAACCTGCATAGTTTTCCTTGCAGATTTCTAATAAATAAATAAATAAATCTAAAAATGTACTAAATTTACATTCACACCAACAGTGTATAAGTGTTCCCCTTTCACCACAGCCTCATCAAACTTTATCTTTTGTCTTCTTGATAAAGGCCATTCTAAATGGGGTGAGATACTATCTCACGTGGCTTTGGATTGTATTTTCCAGATGATTAGTGATGTTGAGCATTTCTTTGTGTCTTCTTTGGAAAAATGTCTATTCAGATCTTTTTCTCACTTTTTAGTTAGGTTTATGTTTTTTATTGCTCTTGACTTAAGTCCTGTGTATATTTTGGATATTAACTCCTTGTCAGATGCACATATTTTCTTTTATTTTATAGGTTGTCTTTTTACTCTGTTAATATATCTCTATGCTGTCCAGAAGCTTTTAATATTTTACTCATATTAATTTTCCTGTGTTCTGATTTGATACACAGGTGGGAGTTTGCCCTCAGTTTCATAGGTTGTCTGTCTTCTACCTCACTGATTTTAAGAGTTTTTCTTCTTTTTGATGTCATGCAGTTTGATCATTATTCTTTTTAAGATTTATTTTATTTATAATTGACATAATAATTATACATATTATGGGGTACAATGAGATGTTTCAATGCATGTTTCCACTGTACAATGACTCAATCAGGTAATTTGCATACCTAACACTTTAAACCTGTATTATTTCTTTGTGCTAATAAAATTTAAAATCCTCTCTTCTAGCTGTGTTAGAATAAGCAGTGCAGTATATTAGCTATAGTCACCCTACTGTGTAATAAAACGCCAGAATTTATTCTCCCTAACTGTAATATTGTAACTTTGACAAACCTCTCCCCATTCCTTTAACCCTTCACTCTCCATAGCCTCTGGTAATCACCATTCTACTCTCTACTTTTATGAGATCAACTTTTTAGGATTTCACATGAGTGACATCATGTGGTCTTTTACTTTCTTTGACTGGCTTATTTCACTTAGCATAATGTCCTCTTGATTCATCAATGTTGACATAAATGACAGAAGTTCATTCTGTCATATGACTATATATTATTCCTGTGTGCATGTGGGTGTATGTGTGTACAACATTTTCTTCATTCATCTGTTAATGGGCATTTATATACTGTTGGTGAGAATACAAACTGGTACAGCCATTAGGGAAAACAGCATGGAGGTTTTTCAAGAAATTATAAATAGAACTACCATATATGTGACCCAGTAATCTCACCACTGGGTATATATCAAAAGAAAATAAAACCAGTATGTCAAAAAGATAATTGCATTCCCATTTTTACTGAAGCAGTATTCACATTAACCGAAATCATTATTTCTTTTAAGTATTTCTTAATTTATCTTTTTTGACATATAACACTCTAAATTTTTATAGGATTCATGTCTTGTTTTCAATTTCTAAAACTTATGAGTCACCAATTATTTGAATATTGCCTTCTTGTTGATATAGTCTAGTAAAGCAATTAAATGTTTTTTTATTTCTTTTCATTTAATCTTCATTTATATTTGTATTTTGTATTAATTTGCCTTTTAAAAAGCATATAACTACATTAATTGTGCTCAGCATTTCAGTTTACCAGTTCTCATATCAACCCAGTCTATTTTAATGTGTAATTTGTATGCTGTACATTAAATTGTTTACTACATTTTCAACAATTTACTTTCTATTTACCTCTTTTCCAAATATGGCTTGACAAGCTCATAATTTTATTCCACATTATTGTGTTTTCTTGTTTTTTCATTATATTGGCAAACATTTAAATATAAACCTCATATCTGGATTTTATGTGCCATATAATTTATCTAACGCTTCATGCCAGTAGCTCACCTTCTTCTGTGCAACATACTCTATAGTTAAGTTCTCACATACGGGATACATCCCACTCTGGATGCCTCCAGGCAGTTTCATTTTGTTTATTCCATTTGCCTTGTCAGAAGCTGAATGACCCACATGGATCTGACATCCTTGTGATCAGATGCATGCGGATGGAGCAATGGCCTCTTAGGTTGATATTTTTCTCAATCATTACCTTTATTTACTTCTGGTCCTGAGATGTTTCTATAATTTTCTTTCAACTATATTATGCATTCTGTGAATTATTGTAAATTCTTGGTGATTTTAGTTATCTATATTGAGTTTTTAAAGCATGTTTTTTTACTGAAAACAGAACTATCAACAGTTGCATACATGAGTAAAATATTTTACCTAGATTTTCTATGGCACAGATCACCAATACTGCTGTCTTCAATAGACCGTGTTGCAACAATTTCTGGAATGTGATTACTTTTTTACCATTAGAAAATTAATTATATATTATGCACAAATTTTGGAAATACTTTACTGCAGTAAATAGTGTATGGTCAGAATTATTGTTTATTGTTTATTACTTTTTGCTTTAACATACATCTAATATGGGTCAAAGTATTTACCTGAATGCAGATCTTTTGGCTTCAATTGCCATTTTACCTCATGAGCACTTCCCTAACTTCATAAAAGATATCAGTTAAATTTTTTAATTCAAATGTATTGAAAAGATTTTTTAACTTTGTAATGTATTTATTGCAATCCAGGACATTTTCAATAAGTACCTTAAACTTGAGGCCCTGGCTACATATTCCTTTCTTACTAGAAATCAGATTTTTCTGGTGCAACTCCATTGCCTGCAATAATATTTATAACTACAAATGCCAGCACAGTATTTCAATGCTGTACTCAGGTCTTCCTAACTAAATATCTCATTAGCTATGAAACAACCCAAATATAAATGCTGAATGTATAGGATGAATAAACAAATTCTTCACAAAAAATAATAAAAGACTAATTTTCTACAATACTTATTCATTAGTTCTGTAATCATATTATTTAGGCTAATTTCAAATATAAGAGATTATTTTATCTAGGTTTATTTGTTTGTTATGAGATGGAGTCTCACACTGTTGCCAGGCTAGACATCTAGCCACTGTGCAGTGGCTCTCCTGCCTCATCCTCCCAAAGTGCTGGGATTGCAGGCATGAGCCAGTGCACCCAGCTTTTTTTCTAAATATTTCACATACAAATGAGACTATGCAGTATTTGTCTTTCTGTATTCCTCTTATCTCACTTTATATAATTTCTTCAAAGTTCATCAATATTGTTTTAAATAAAATAATTTCATTTCTAATTAAAGCTCTAAAATTATCTCTCCCTTGAAATTTATTCATTTATTTGTATCAGAGAAGTGCAGATACCCTTGGCTATACTTATTTTATGTCCGTTGGCTAAATACTCCAAATTGGAATTAAAGATACTTCCAGTATAAAAATTTTAAGAAAACTCCATACTGATATATATTTTTTAATAATGGCTGCACCAATGGACATGCTCAGCAATGGTGTGCAAATATTCTCTTTTCTTTTCTTCTAACTTTTTGATAATAGCTATCCTAACACCGTGATAAGGTGACATCTCATTGTGATTTTGATTGTAATTGTGCTGATAATTAGTCATGCTGAGAAGCTTTTTATATACCCACTGGCCATTTGTATGTCTTTGGAAAAATGAATATTTTGCCCAATTAATTAGGGAATTGTTTTTTATTTTGTTCTGTTCTGCTTTTTTTGTATTGATTAGTATTATATATATTTCAAATAGTAACATATTATCCTACATATGGTTTAAAAATATATTCTCCTATTCCATATATTGTCTTTATATTTTGTTGGGTGTTTCTTTTATCATGCAGAAACTTCCTATTTTGATATAATTCCATGTTTTTATTTTTGCTTTTGTTGCTTGTGTTCCTTACGTAGAATCCAAAACAGCATTGCCAGGACCAGTGCCAAGGAGGTTTTCATATATATATATATGTTAGATGATCTGGGATTTCAGTTCTTCTGTTTAAGTCTTTATTTTAAACTCATTTTTGTGATGATCAAGAGAAGTATTCACTTTTTGTGTGTGCATATCTAGTGTTTTCTGCAGTATTTCTTGATGTGTCTATCTTTTCCTAATTCTGTGAGATCAGTTGACTGTATATGTGTGCGTTGATTTCTGAGTTCTCTATTTTGTTCCATTGGTTCTTATGTAAGTACTACAGTATTTTAATAACTATAGCATTGTAATACAGTTTGCAATCAGGAAGTTTGAGGCTCTCAGCCTTTTTGTTCTTCTTGGTATTTGGCTATTTGGGGTCGTTTGTGGCTCCATACTACTTTTACAATTATTTGCTCTACATTTATTTTAATGGCATTAAAATTTTGATAGAAAAATCTTTAACTCTGGGGAGAGAGATCCAAGATGGCTGATCAGTAGCAGCTCAGGATTGTAGCTCCAGGTGAAAGCGCAGAGAACAAGAGGACGCCACACTTTCCGATAAATTTTTGTTGCTCACACACCAGGAGATTCCCAGCAGAGGAGCCCCACAGGTCACCAGCGTGACTCTTGTGGCCAGCAAGGTGGTTTTGCCGCTGCCTTGGTGTGGCGGTTCTTGGTGCAGAGTCAGAAAAGCACCATCAATCTTAAAGCTGCTGTTTTGGCCGGCGCAGTAGGTTACTCACATTTTAGCTCCGGGAATCAACAAGTTGGATGTCCACTCAGAAACCCAACTATAAAGACGGTAATTACAAAGACCACAGATGGATAAATCTATAACGAAGGGAAGAAACCAGCCTCAAAAGGTTGAGAATACCAAAAATCAGAACGCCTCTCCCTCTACAGGGGATCAGAGTTCCTCATCAGCAATGGAACAAGGCCTGATGGAGAAAGACTGTGTTCCATTAACAGAAGCAGGCTTTAAAAGGTGGATGATAAGAAACTTCTGGGAATTAAAAGAACTTGTTCTAATCCAATGCAAAGAAACTAAGAACTTTGAAAAAAGGTTTGATGAAATGTTAACAAGAATACAGAATTTAGAGAGGAATATAAGTGAATTAATGGAGCTGAAAAACACAACATGAGTACTTCGTGAAGTATGCACAAGTTTTAACAGCCGAATTGATCAAGCAGAAGAAAAGATATCAGAGGTCGAAGACCAACTTAATGAAATAAAACGAGAAGACAAGATTAGACAAAAAAGGATAAAAAGGAAGGAGCAAGATTGATCCAAGATGGCCATTTAGGAACAGCTCAGGATTGCAGCCCCCAGCGAAAATGTCAAGGGTGAGTGGATGCCACATTTGTATTGCCCACAGACTAGCAGATTCCCAGGCAGAGGAGCCCCATGGGTCGCCAGCATGGCTCTTTCAGCCATCATGGCTGTGTCGGCCGGCGTGGTTGCTTTGCCCCACACAACTGCTTTGTCAGCGCCCTGGCGCAGCGGTTCTCCATACAAAATACACTGGTCCGGGTGCCCTTTTGGCTGGTGACTGGAGCCATGGGAAGTCGCCCATTCATCTGTTTAAAAAGGGGACTGAACAGGGAACCAGGACAGTAGATTCCAGGGCAAAAAAAAGTGCCACGAATCTCAGTGCCACTGTTTAAGCCAGCGCAGTGAGATGCCACATGGGAAAACACACAGATTCCGGCACCTCTTCAACAGGCGACTGGAACACCAACTAAAAAAAAGGAAAAAAAAAGGCTCTGAGGCAGGGAGCCAAATAACCAGGCTCAGCTGGTCCCACCCCCACAAAATAACAGCAATCAGAAACTCTATGGATTGGGAGTTTCACAGCAAGTGCAGCTGAACCCGGGATGGTCCAGCTCTGTGGGGGAGGGGTGTCCACCATTACCGAGGCACTCCAACACTACGGAGGTAGCCAGCCAATGCTGAGGCAGCCTGCCATTGCCAAGGCAACCCGCCATTGCTGAGGCAGCCCACCGTTGCCGAGGCAACCGGCCATTTCAGAGAGAATCGGCAAATACAGTGGTGGGCCACCATGGCTGAGGCAGTTCTAACTACACCCATATAAACAGGACTGCAGGGAAGTTCACTTTGCAGATGGGCGGAGCCCACAGCAGCTAAGCAAAGCCTCTACAGGCAGACAGTGGCTAGGCTGCCTCCTTGCTGGGCAGGGAAGCTCTGAAGGAAAAAAAAAAAAGAAGGCAGCAGCGCAACAGAAACTCATAAATAAAGCCCTAACTCCCTGGGACAGAGCACCTGGAAACAAAAAGCAGTTTATGAGTTCCACTGTAGCGGACCTAAACGTACTTGCCCAGCAGCTCTGAATGAACAACAGAGCTCACAGCTCAGCATTTGAGTTCCTATAAAGAACAGACTGTCTCCCCAAGCAGCTCCCTGACTCCTCTATATCCAAAGAGCCACCTCATAAAGGAGAGATAAGACTGATATTCGGCAGGTACCTTCTGGAACAAAGATAGAAGAAGAAGAAAACTGGTAGCAACCCTTACCGTTCTGCAGCCACTGCAGGTGATCCCCAGGCAAGTAGGGCCTGCAGTGGCCATCAGTAGATGTATAGGAGAGGGGCTAGAGTGTTAGAAGGAAAACTAAGAAACAGAAATAACGTCATCATCAATAAAGAGAACGTCCACTCAGAGACCCAATCTGAAAGCCAGCAACTACAAAGACAACAGGTGGATAAATCCATAAAGATGGGAAGAAACCAGTGCAAAAAGAATAAAAACACCTGAAACCAGAACAGCTCTCCTCCTACAAGGGATCACAACTCCTCACCGCAAGGGAACAAGGTTGGATGGAGAACGAGTGTGGTGAAATGACAGAATCAGACTTCAGAAGATGGGCAGGAAGAAACTTCTGTGAACTAAAAGAATATGTTTTAACCCAATGCAAAGAAACTAAGAACCTTGAAAAAAGATTTGATGAAATACTAACTAGAATAGACAAAATAGAAAGGAACATAAGTGAATTGATGGAGCTGAAAAACACAACACAAGAACTTCGGTAAGCATGTACAAGTTTCAACAGCCGAATAGACCAAGCAGAAGAAAGGATATCAGAGGTCGAAGATCAACTCAATGAAATAAAATGGGAAGGCAAGAATAGAGAAAAAAGGGTAAAAAGGAATGAACAAAGTTTCCAAGAAATGTGGGAATATGTGAAAAGACCTAACCTACATTTGATAGGTGTATCTGAGTGCGACGAAGAGAATGACACCAAGCTGGAAAATACACTTCAGGATATTATCCAGGAAAACTTCCCCAACCTAGCAAGGCAGGCCAATATTCAAGTCCAGGAAATACAGAGAACACCACAAAGATATTCCTCAAGAAGAGCAACCCCAAGGCACATAATCGTCAGATTCACCAGGGTTTAAAGGAAGGAGAAAATACGAATGGCAGCCAGAGAGAAAGGTTGGGTTACCCACAAAGGAAAGCCCATCAGACTCACAGCAGATCTCTCAGCAGAAACCCTACAAGCCAGAAGAGAGTGGGGGCCAATATTCAACATCCTTAAAGAAAAGAACTTTCAACCCAGAATCTCCCATCCAGCCAAACTAAGCTTCATAAGTGAAGGAAAAATAAAATCCTTTGTGAACATGCAAGTACTCAGGCAGTTTATCACCACCAGGCCTGCCTTACAAGAGCTCCTGAAAGAGGCTCTACACATATAAAGGAAAAACCAGTACCAGCACTCCAAAAACAGGCCAAATGGTAAAGAGAATCAACACAATGAAGAATCTGCATCAACTAATGGGCAAAACAGCCAGCTAGCACCAAAATGACAGTATCCAATTCACACATAACAATATTAACCCTAAATGTAAATAGACTAAATGCCCCAATCAAAAGACACAGGCTGGCAAATTGGATACAAATCCAAAACCCATCAGTGTGCTGTATCCAGGAAACCCATCTCACATGCAAGGATACACAAAGGCTCAAAATAAAGGGATGGAGGAAAATTTACCAAGCAAGTGGAGAGCAAAAAAAAAGCAGGAGTTGCAATTCTCATCTCTGATAAATTAGACTTTAAAGCAACAAAGATCAAAAGAGACAAAGAAGGACATTACATAATGGTAAAAGGATCAATGCAACAAGAGGAGCTAACAATCCTAAATATATACGCACCCAATACAGGAGCACCCAGATACATAAGGCAAGTTCTTAATGACTTACAATGAGACTTAGACTCCCACACAATTAAGTGGGAGACTTTAACACCCCATTGTCAATATTAGACAGATCAACCAGACAGAAAATTAACAAGGATATCCAGGACTTGAACTCAGACCTGGACCAAGCAAACCTAATAGATATTTACAGAACTCTCCACCCCAAATCCACAGAATATACATTCTTCTCAGCACCACATCACACCTACTCTAAAACTGACCACATAATTGGGAGCAAATCACTCCTCAGCAAATGCAAAAGAACGGAAATCATAACAAACAGTCTCTCAGACCACAGTGCAATCAAGTTAGAACTCAGAATTCAAAAACTAACCCAGAACCGCACAGCTTCATGGAAACTGAACAACTTGCTCTTGAATGTTGACTGGATAAACAATGAAAGGAAGGCAGAAATAAAGATGTTCTTCAAAACCAGTGAGAATGAAGACACAACATACCAGAATTTCTGGGACACATTTAAAGCAGTTTCTAGTGGAAAATATATAGCAATAAGTGCCCACATGAGAAACAAGGAGAGATCAAAAATTGACACCCTATCATCAAAATTGAAAGAGCTAGAGGAGCAAGATCAAAAAAACTCAAAGTCTAGCAGAAGACAAGAAATTGCTAAGATCAGAGAACTGAAGGAGATAGAGTCACAAAAAAAACCCTTCAAAAATCAATAAATCCAGGAGCTGGTTTTTTGAAAAGATCAACAAAATAGACCACTAGCCAGATTACTAAAAAAGAAAAGAGAGAATAACTAAATTGATGCAATAAAATAGATAAAGGGGATATCAACACAGATTCCACAGAAATTCAAACCATAATCAGAGATTATTATAAACAACTCTATGCACATAAACTAGTAAACCTGGAAGAAATGGATAAATTCCTGGACACTTGCCTCCTCCCAAGCCTAAACCAGGAAGAAGCCAATCCTTGAACAGACCCATAACAAGGTCTAAAGTTGAGGCAGCAATTAACAGCTTACTACCCAAAAAAAGCCCAGGTCCAGACAGGTTCACAGCTGAATTCTACCAGACATACAAAGAGGAGCTAGTACCATTCCTTCTGAAACTATTCAAAACAATAGAAAAAGAGGGAATTCTTCCCAAATCCTTTTAGGAGACCAACATCATCCTGATGCCAAAACCCGACAGAGACTCAACAAGAAAAGAAAACTTCAGGCCAATATCCATGATGAACATAGATGCAAACATCTTCAATAAAATACTGACAAGCCGATTACAACAGTACATCAAAAAGCTTATCCACCATGATCAAGTAGGCTTCATCCTGGTGATGCAAGGCTGGTTCAACATATGCAAGTCTATAAACGTAATTCACCACATAAACAGAACCAAAGACAAAAACCGCATGATTATCTCAATTGATGCAGAGAAGACCTTTGACAAAATTCAACAGCGCTTTATGCTAAAAACCCTCAATAAGCTAGGTATCGATGGAACGTATCTCAAAATAATAAAAGCTATTTATGACAAACCAACAGCCAATATCATACTGAATGGGCAAAAACTGGAAGAATTCCCCTTGAAATGTGGCACTAGACAAGGATGCCCTCTCTCACCACTCCTATTCAATATAGTACTGGAAGTTCTAGCCAGAGCAATCAGGCAAGAAAAAGAAATAAAGGATATTCAAATAGGAAAAGAGGAAGTCAAATTGTCTCTATTTGCAGACGACATGATTGTATATCTAGAAGACCCCATCATCTCAGCCCAAAATCTCCTGAAACTGATAAGCAACTTCAGCAAAGTCTCAGGATACAAAATCAATGTGCAAAAATCACATGTATACCTATACACCAATAACAGACTTAAAGAGAACCAAATCAAGAACGAACTGCCATTCACAATTGCCACAAAGAGAATAAAATACCTAGGAATACAACTAACAAGGAATGTAAAGGACCTCTTCAAGGAGAACTACAAGCCACTGCTCAATGAAATAAGAGAGGACACAAACAGATGGAGAAACATTCCATGTTCCTGGTTAGGAAGAATCAGTATCGTGAAAATGGCCATACTGCCCAAAGTAATTTACAGATTCAACGCTATCCCCATCAAGCTTTCCTTCTTCACAGAACTGGAAAAAAACACCTTAAACTTCCTATGGAACCAAAAGAGAGCCCGCATGGCCAAGTCAATTCTAAGCAAAAAGAACAAAGCAGGAGGCATCACACTACCGGACTTCAAACTATACTACAAGGCTACAGTAATCAAAACAGCATGGTACTGGTACCAAAACAGAGATATAGACCAATGGAACAGAACAGAGGTCTCGGAGGCAACACAACATATCTACAACCATCTGACCTTTGACAAACCAGACAAAAACAAGCAATGGGGAAGAATTCCCTGTTTAATGAATGGTGTTTGGAAAACTGGATAGCCATATTCAGAAAGCAGAAACTGGACCCCTTCCTAACACCTTACACTAAAATTAACTCCAGATGGATTAAAGTCTTAAACATAAGATCTAACACCATAAAAACCCTAGAAGAAAATCTAGGCAAAACCATTCAGGACATAGGCGTACGCAAGGACTTCATGACCAGAACACCAAAAGCATGGACAACAAAAGCCAAAATAGACAAATGGTACCTAATCAAACTCCCCAGCTTCTACACGGCAAAAGAAACAGTCATTAGAATGAATCGGCAATGAACAGAATGGGAAAAAAATGTTTGCAGTTTAGCCATCTGACAAAGGGCTGATATCCAGAATTTACAAAGAAGTAAAACAGATTTAAAAGAAAAAAACAAACAAGCCCATTCAAAAGTGGGCAAAGGATATGAACAGATACTTTACAAAAGAAGACATACATGAGGCCAACAAACATATGAAAAAATGCTCATCATCACTGGTCATCAGAGAAATGCAAATCAAAACTACATTGAGATACCATCTCACGCCAGTTAGAATGGCAATCATTAAAAAATCTGGAGACAACAGATGCTGGAGAGGATGTGGAGAAATAGGAACACTTTTACACTGTTGGTGGGAGTGTAAATTAGTTCAACCATTGTGGAAGACAGTGTGGCGATTCCCCAAGGACCTAGAAATAGAAATTCCATTTGACCCAGCAATCCCAGTACTGGATATATATCGAAAGGATTATAAATCATTCTACTATAAGGACACATGCCCACGAATGTTCATTGCAGCACTGTTTACAATAGCAAAGACGTGGAACCAACCCAAATGTCCAAAGATGATAGACTGGACAGGGAAAATGTGGCACATATACACCATGGAATATTATGCAGCCATCAAAATAGATGAGTTTGTGTCCTTTATAGGGACATAGATGATCCTGGAAACCATCATTGTCAGCATACTGACAGAAGAGCAGAAGATCAAACACTGCATGTTCTCACTCATAGGCGGGTGTTGAACAATGAGAACACATGGACACAGGGAGGGGAGCACTGCACTCTTGTGTCAGTTGCGGGAAAATAGGGGAGGGATGGTGGGGTTGGAGAGTTGGGGAAAGATAGCAAGGGGAGAGATGCCAGATGTAGGAGAGGGGAAGGAAGGCAGCAAATCCCACTGCCACATGTGCACCTATGCAACAATCTTGCATATTCTTCACATGTACCCCAAAACCTAAAATGCAATAAAATAAATAAGTGGGAAAAAAATAAAAAAGGAAGGAGCAAAGTCTCCAAGAAATATGGGACCATGTGAAAAGACCTAATCTACATTTGATAGGTGTACCTGAAGGTGACAAACAGAATCAATCCAAGCCACAAAATATGCTTCAGGATATTATTCAGGAAAACTTTCCCAACCTGGCAAGGCAGAACAATATTCAACTCCAGGTAATACAGAGAACACCACAAAGATATTCCTCAAGAAGACCAACCTCAAGGCACTTAATCGCCAGATTCACCAGCATTGAAATGAAAGAGAAAATACTGAGGGCAGCCAGAGAGAAAGGTCAGGTTACCCATAAAGGGAAGCCTATCAGACTCAACAGCAGATCTCTCAGCAGAAACCCTATAAGCCAGAAGAGAGTGGAGGTCAATATTCAACATCCTTAAATAAAAGAACTTTCAACCCAGAATTTTACATCCAGCCAAACTAAACTTCATAAGCGAAGGAAAAATAAAATCTTTTGTGAACAAGCAAGCACTCAGAGATTTCATCACCACCAGGCTTGCTTTACAAGAGCTTCTGAAAGAACCACTACAAATAGAAAGGAACAACCAGTATCAGCCTTTCTAAAAAATACCAAAAAATAAAGAACATCAACGTAATTAAGAACTTACATCAACTAATGGGCAAAACAGCCAGCTAACATTAAATGGCAGTATCAAACTCACATATATTATTATTAATTCTAAATTTAAATTGACTAAATCTCCCAATCCAAAGACACAGACAGGCAAGAAAAGCCAAGACCCATTGGTATGCTACATCCAGACACATCTCACATGCAAGGATACACAAAGACTCAAAACAAAGAGATGGAGAATGATTAACCAACCAAATGGAGAGCAAAAAAAAATAAATAAATAAGTAGAAAGCAGGAGTTGCAATTTTTGCTGATAAAATAGACTTTAAAGAAACAAAGATCAAAAGAAGCAAAGAAGGATATTACATAATGATAAAAGGATCAATGTAACAAGAAGAGCTAAAGATCCTAAATATATACGCCCTCAATACAGGAATACCCAAATATATAAGACTTATAAAGAGACTTAAGACTCCCACACAATAATAGTGGGAGACTTCAACATCAATATTAGACAGATCAATGAGACAGAAAGTTAACAATGATATCCAGGACTTGAACTCAGATCCGGAACAAGTAGACTTAATTAACATTTACAGAACTCTCCACTTTAAATACACAAAATATACACTCTCATCAGTACCACATCACACCTATTTACAGGTTTAAATGAAATATTGGTTGGCTGTTTGTTAGTTATTTTCTTCCCCCATTTTTTTTTCATGTCTCTATTATTAAACACAATTGTAGGCATACCCATTTTTAGACTGCATTCTAGCCTGGGCAATAAAGCAACACCTCTGTTCTCTCCCCCTCTTCCTCTTCCTCTTTCTTCCTCTCCTTTTTTTTTTTTTTATCTTTCTTTCTTTCTTCTTCTTTAAAAAATAAAAAAGAAAAAGCTTTAACTCTGTAGATGACTTTGTTCAGCATAAATATTTTAACAGTATTAATTTGTAGAATCCACGGACACAAAATATAGTTCCCATTTTGTATTCTTCAATTTCTTTCATCAACATTTTATAGTTTACAGTATGCAGATCTTTAATTTTCTTGGTTAAACTCATTCTATTTAATGAGTTAAATATTTCTTTCTATTTGATGATATTGTAAATGAAATTGTTTTATTTCTTTTTCATATATTCTGTTATTACTCTAAGAAAATGCAACTGATTTTCATGTTAATATTGTATCCTACAACTTTACTGAACTAGCTCTTTAGCTATATCAGGGTTTCATTGTTGTCGTTGGTAAAATAGTGGATATTCTTAACCCTGGTTACACTTTAAATTGATAGTTGCTATTATTATTTCATAATTTTTAAAATTATGGCCAGATGGATTTCTATTGTCCTAAATTCAGTGAAATTCAAATATTCCCATTTAAAGTAGTTTTGTGGGTTTTGTCTGGGTCCAGGGATGGGGGGCATCCCGGGAGCCATGAGATTCAGGAAGGGGAGGAAGAAGCATTCACGGAGGAGGCTTATCAGGAGAAGTAGAGAGGGGCTCTGAAGGCTGTAGGATGTAGAAGGGGCTCTGTCGAAGACCCAGTGGAGAGAAAGAATGAGCCAGAAAAGGGGCAAATGGTGGGAGTGGGCAACAGGACTGTCTCCCGGCACCGGGCAGGGGGCAGGAAACTTTGCAAAATCTCCAGGCCCCAGGGAAGAGTGCGGGCAGAATGGGAGGGAGTGGAGAGGACCAGGCGCGCCCCAAGGTCTATTTGTAGAAAGGGACATTTCCCAGTTCCTTCACCTCTTCCCAACGTTCTGTGGGCATGGCCCCCAGGGTCAGGGCAGGGGAGGAGGCGGCTCCCGGTGGGCTCAGACAGCTTAGAGGAGCACACTCGCTTCGCAGGGACGGGGTGACAGCAGAAGCAAGCGACGGCTGCGGGTCCCGCTAGCCCCGTGTGTAGGCGTGGGGGTCGCCGGTGGGGCTGAGCTTATGGGGCCCAGTGAGTGGGCTTGTAGGTGGCCCGGGAGGAATCCACCTGCCCATGCAGTGACCTTCCGGGAGACCAATGTGAACAGCATCATGGACACGCCCTTCCTAGCTGGAACATTTTTGAGGCTGGAATTGAAGCTCAGGCAGACAAGCGGCCGGAAGAAAGACTGGAAGAAACTCCGAGGGTAAAGTCCAGCCCAGGGGGAGGAAGCGGAAATGCTCGGCCTGCGTCAAACAGGGCTCTAAGGAGAAGGTTCCGGGCTGGATGCTCACTGCCCTACAGAGACGCAGGCTCGGTGTGGGGCTGAGGAGCACCAGGAGACCCAGGACAGCCGGGCAGAGCGGGCGGTGAGAACCCACAGCTACTGCTTCCCTGCACAGTTCGCCTTCTCCAAGGCACGGGCCCCAGCTGAGCCCAGCAGTGAATTTCATGGTGCCTCCTGGACCACGGCTGGGGGTGACCAGTAGAAGATCCCACCTCCCAGGGAGAGGACACCACTATATCCCCAGGGAATAAAAATGCTAGCCCAACCAAAAATAAATAAATAAATAAAAATAAAATAATTTTGTTTTGTCTTTGAAAATAATGTGTATCTTCTGTTTACTGGTCAACATGCTGCCCATTAATCTACATGCCTAGTCAAACGTTTTAATAAAGTTATTTAACACTATAATCCTTTATTATAAAACAAAACAGCAAATTTTACAATGGTATTGATGTCATCTAATATGATTGAAAATATGTCAATTTGTCATTGCCAGTGAATCTTCATGTTGTTTATTTTAAACTGTTAGAAAATCTGTCTACCAATGTCTAATGTCTTAGAATCTTGCCTTGCATATTGTCTGTGCTATGTACTACTACTCTAATTCATCAAATTATCTTTTTATGCCATTCTTAAAATACAGTATTATTGGCTGTGTACAGTGGCTCATGCCTGTAATCCCGGCACTTTGAGAGGTCGAGCCAGTCAGATCACTTGAAGTGAGGAGGTCGAGACCAGCCTGGCCAACATGGTGAAACCCTGTCTCTACAAAAAATACAAAAATTAGCCAGGCGTGGTGGCGGGTGCCTTTAATCCCAACTTCTAGGGAGGCTGAGGCAGGAGAATTGCTTGAACCAGGGAGGCAGAGGTTGCAGTGAGCCAAGATCGCTGCCACTGCATTCCAGCCTGGGCAACAGAGTGAGACTCCAACTCAAAAAAATATATTTTTATTAAAATTATTTTACTGCTTAAATATTTTTGAAAATTATGAGGTCCATTCAGTCTGCCCTCTTGATAAAAGCCAGATTTTTTTCTCTTTACTAATATGTTAGACAGTACAAATGCAGTTTTATTACATGGATATGTCGCATAGTGATGAAGTGTGGGCTTTTGGTGTAACAGTCATCTGAACAGTCTTCATTGTCCCAGTTGGGTATTTTCTTATTCCTAAACTCTCTACCACTTCCTATGTTTCTGAGTCTCCAGTGTCTATTTTTCCAGTCTCTATATCTAAGTGTATGTATTATTGAGCTCCCATATATAAGTGAGAAAATGTGTTATTTGATTTTCTGTTTCTGAGTTATTTCACTTACAATAATGACCTCCAGTTCCATTTATATTGCTGCAAAAGATTTTATTTTATTCCTTTTTATGGCTGAGTAGTATTCCATGGTATAAATGTATAGCACATTTTCTTTATTCAATCATTGATTAATAAATTTAAATTGACTCCATATCTTTGCTATTGTGAATAATGCTGCAATAAATATATGAGTGTGGGTATCTTCTTTATGTAAAAAAAATACCCAGTGGTTGGAAGGCTGAATCAAATGGAAGTTGTATTTTTATTTTTCTGAGAAATCTTCATACTATTTTCCATAGAGATAGAAATTTACATTCCCACATACAATGTATAAGTTTTCTTTTTTCTCTATATCCTTGCCAATATCTGTCATTTTTCTTTTTTTTTATTGATTAGCCTTTATGAATGGTGTAAAATGGTATTCCATTGTGGTTTTTAATTGGTATTTCTCTGATCATCGGCAATGTTGAGCACTTTTTACATGCTTATTGGTCATCATTGTCTTTTTAAATTTTAAATATCTGTTCCCATTATTTGCCTGCTTTTCGATAATGTTACTTGTTTTATTCTTGTTGAGCTGTTTGATTTCCTTATACATTCCAGACATTAGTTCTTTGTCACATGCATAGTTTGCAGACATTTTTGTATGCCATAAATTTTCTGCTCACTTGTTAATAAGAGCTTCTTTTCAGGAGCTTTTTGGTTTAATTAAGTTTCATTTGTCTATTTTTGTTATGGTTGCTTTGGCTTTTAAGATCTTTGTCATAAATTATTTGTCCAGGCCAATGTCTAGAACAGTTTATCATGATTGCTTCTAGAATTTTTATCATTTCAGGTCTTACATTTTAGTAGTTTGATATATATTGAGTTGATTTTTGTATATGGTGAGAGTTTGGGTTTCCATTTTATCCTTCTGCATATGGCAATATAATTTTTCCAGCACAATATGTTAAATAGAACATCATTTCCCCAGTGTATGTTTTTGTTGACCTTGTAAAGGATCAGTTGTGTGTAGGTATGTGGCTTTATTTTTAGGTTCTCTATATGTCTGTTTATATCACTGCCGTGCTGTTTTGGTTATTAAAGCCTTCTAGAATAATTTTAGGGAAGATAATGTAATATCTCCAACTTTGTTGTCTTTGGTTAAGTTTGCTTTGGCTATTCAGGCTTTCTATGGTTCCATATGGATTTAAACTTTTTTCTAATTCTATAAAAGCTAACACTGGCATTTTGATAGGAATTGTGTTTAATATGTAGATTGTTTGGGGGACTTTAGTCATTTTAATGACAATAATTCTTTCCATCCATGAGCATGGAATGTTTTTCTCATTTGTATCATATACAATTTGTTTCATCAGTGTTTTGTAGTTTTCCTTGTAGAGATCTTTCACCTATTTGATTAATTGTATTTCTAGTTATTTTACTTTTTTTGTAACTTTGTAAAAATATTAACTTTTTAATTAGGTCTTCAGCTTGATCATTATTAAATGTATAAAAATGCTACTAATTTTTGTACATTGATTTTTGTATCCTGAAACCTTATTAAATTCATTTATAAAGTCTAAAGTTTTTGGTGGTCTTTAGCTTTTTCTATATAAAATATCATGTCATCATCAAAGAGGGACAGTTTGACTTTCTAATTAAAACCATATGGATGGTCCCACTGAGATCAACAGACAGAATCTGGGAGAGGGCACAGGTGATGGTATTACTTTAAAGTGTTCATGTGATTGTGGTTGGGAACTGAGGCTGAGAGCCACTTAGCAAAGCATTGCAATATAAATTAAAAATTTATATGTACATATAAATAATCTCTGATTCCAGGCCTCTCTCTTAGTAATGTGATTCTGTGGGTTTGGAAGGGGTCCATGAATTGGCTTCTTTACAGTCTTCTCTTAATGTTGATGATTCTTCCGCTACATCTGTTGTAGTAGTACTCAGCTAGAGAAAGTAGGTGCAGCACTCAGTTTCTGACACCTAACACTCTTATCACAACACAGATACTTTTGGCCCAGAATGGAAACCACCAATCACCATATACAAACATGTTATTCTCTGCTGCCTCTTTAAAGTTTACTGAGCCTAGAGAAGGCATCAATGTTTGAGTAAGTCTGCATTTGAAAAACATGTACCCATGAGTTAATACAATGTTCATTGATTGTGTGCCCTGTGTTCAGAAGTCCGTTACAAAGCACTGTGCTGAAAACATCATCTCATGGGAGTTAATTCTCATAGCACCCTGGGAGTTGGGTGCTAAGTGTACTGTAATTCCTATGATTTAAATGAAGGGCCCAGCATTTCTATTTTTTCTTTTATTTTAAATATTATTTATGTTAAAAAGAAAATGTGTAGAATAAAAGCTATATAGACAGATGAGAGCGATACAGAAAGAAAGGGTGAACTGTTCAGAAGGATTTTTTGGTATTTAGATTGACTTTCTTGTGTCTTATAGAGCAACTAGTGGATCAGCAGAAGTTAAAAAAAATATATATAGGTCCCTAGGTGTGATGTCTCTAAAAGCACTGGCTTCAGTGCAAAATAAATTGTGGCCCACAAATACATAATTATTTGCTACCATTTATCTGCTTTTTATTTTCAGGAAATTGTGGGCACCAGCTCAAGAAAGGCAGCAGGAGCCACCACTCAAATTTCTGATCTCCTTTAATTAGTTCTGAGATAGGAGATTCTCGGATGGGACCATACCTAGATGAGGCCTTAGAAGTCGGTGGATCTGGGCAGGGCTGGGACAGAAAGTAGGCCCCATGTGTCTGATGTCTATACTGGTGGAGTATTTACAGTTCTGTCTTTCCTAAGCCTGCCCAATAGAAACTTGACTCTTAGAGTTTGTATAATTTTAATCTATTTTAGTCATTTCTCTGTCAATTTTTATAAGACACAGTAACAAGGAATTTAATCAAAACCCTTAGGGTATTTTAGAAAAATATATGAGAAGCTAAAAAAATATATTTTTATTAAGGTAAGATAAATAAGAATAATCACAACAATAGCAATGATAATATACACAAATAACCCTTCAGGTGGTGTCATTGGAACTCACAACAGCATAAGGGAAGTGGGACAAATGCAGTCAAAGTCCCCTGTACACCTCCCTTCTCTCGCCTGACCACAGAATGTTGAATTCAATCATTTAGCCATTTGCTCTGGAATGAAAGTATCTGGACAGTAGAATGTTTCATCTGTTTTTCTTTGTGTGTGTAAGATGGAGGCTCACTCTGTCACCTAAGCTAGAGTGCAGTGACACAATCTTGGCTCACTGCAACCTCTGCCTCCCAAGTTCATGTGATTCTCCTGCCTCAGCCTCCCAAGTAATTGGGACTACAGGCACTTTCCACTGCACCTGACTAATTTTTTGTAGTTTGAGTCGAGACTCAACTACAAAGTTTTCACCGTATTAGCCAGGATGGTCTCAATCTCCTAATCATGTGGTCCACCCAACTCCACCTCCCAAAGTGCTGGAATTACAGGCATGAGTCACTGCATTTGTCCTCATCTGTTTTTCTACTGGTCATATAATATAGTTTATATGTCTCCTCCAAATCTTATAATAAATTTTAATCCCTAGTGTTACAGGTGGAGCCTGGTGGGATGTGGTTGAGTCACGGGGATGGATTCCTCACAGCTCTGTGCTGTTCTTGTCATAGTTAGTACTCATGAGATCTGGTGGTTTAAAAGTGAGGCGAATTCCTCACCCATCCTTTCTGTTTCCACTCCCAGCATGTAAGATGCCTGCTCCTATTTCATCTTTCACCACGATTTTAATCTTCTTTATATGTTAATGTTATTACAAAATTTCACTCAATTTTCTTATAAAATTACCTAACAAAATTTTGTCATTGTATCATAAATATGATAAATATGATATTATGACATCACAATATATTGCATCATAAGTTGTATATATTATGACATCACAATATATTATGATATTATAGTATGTTTTATGATGTCACAATATATGATGATGTCATAATTTGTATGTATTATGACATCAAAATATATTTTGATGTCATAACTTATACGTATTAATGATCACAATATATTATGGCATAATAACTAGTGTGTTATGACATCAAAATCTATTATGAAATCATAATTAGTATGCACTATTGCATCACAATATATTATGACATCATAATGCATACGCATTATAACATCACAATATATTATGAGATAATTTGCATGTATTATGATAAATTTATATTATATAATTTGGATGTAATATGATGTATTACAAATTCTTATGTAATTTGTCTGTATTATGTGCATGCTAGATGGTTCTGGATGTCTTGGGCTCTGGGGGCAGGGTGAGGGTGGGAGGGGACACACATGTTGCAGATGTGGAGCTTGGGGCACAGGGCCCTGGGGTTCCAGGAGCAGAGAGGAGGCTATGACTGGCCTGTGGGGACTTTGACGTTAGCTCTGGGTGAGGTGGCTACTGCAGGTTGAGCACAACACTTGGTGGGGACTCAGGTGGCTGCCGTTGGGCAGATGGACAGAGGTGTTAAGGCACCAGGAGACAAACGCTACAGCCTGGCAGAAAGGGAGGGTGGCTGCGGGGGCTGTAAAAGGGGTGCTAACAACATTTTGGGGGATGGGCTGTGGGTGTGAGAGAGCAAACAGAGGGACAATGACCAGGCATTCTGGCTTGAAACAGAGGCAGGTGGACCCTGCCCAGCTGTGGAGGGGGCTGTCAGGGAGGTGGGGTTTCTGGTTTCAAAGGAGCCTAGATATGCACTTATGCAGATGAGGGTCCTCATGGGACGGGCATGGAAGGGGCAGCTACAACCTGGGGACCAATGGTGGTGGGCTGAGCCCCTGGGACCTCTGGGGTGAGCAGGCAAAAAAGTGTGAAGAAACCATCCAGGGAGACAGAGGCAGAGGGAAAAAGAGGATAGTAGACCACAGGAGAGGGGCAGACCCAGGAAGAGAATACAAATTTCCACTCACCTGCCGTAATGAATTCTGCCCCTGCCCACACACCCTAGTGCCCTTGCCCTGAGTCTCTGCTTGCCTCTGCCTACCTGGCAGTCCCAGGCAGCTGTGGGCTCAAGCTCTGGGGGTAACTGAAGGACCACTTTTAGAAGGAACAGTCTAGAAGTGGGTGGCGCTGAGTCACTGTCATCTCCCAGTCCTGGGAACAGCCTCTGCCACAGCCCATTAAGCTGCCTTCATCACCCAACGTCTCCTTCCCTTATCCCTGGAGGCCTGGAGGACAGCTCAGAGCTGAGATGTGCCTCTTCCCAGTGTCTCTCTACACAGCTGCCGCCTGTGCCTCAGCATCCGCCTCTGAGAGGTGGGCCTGTTGCTGTACATGAATGGCAAGGAGATCACTGCAGAGAAGGCGCTGCTCCTTCCTTTTTCCTGGGTCCCTTGTGCCTCTCTCTTAAGGGTATGTCAATTCAGTCTACCTGTGAGTCCAGACAAGAAGGCAGCCACACCCCAACACCCAAAAAGAAGAAAAACTAGTTGGGCTGTAAGAGAGGGGATGGTGATAGCCTGAGTCACCAGAACAAAAAGAGATGAGGCCTCTGGGAGGCCATCCTCACTGGTGCCCCCTGGGCCCTGGAGCTCTTCAGAGGGTGGCTTAGGGGCTCAGAGGCTTGGGGATGAAGGCTTCTCAGTGCTTCTGAGGTCCCCAGCTATGCAAGAGGCGGGGTTTCCCTTCCTGTTAACCTGCTCGCAATGCCTGTCCTGGGTTATTCACTTAGCTGGGTCTCTTTCCCGATAGGCCTTCCCGGTGTGCCTCCCTAGGGGAGTGGGGCTCCCCTGGAGACTCCATTATTCTTTGAAGTTTTCAGGCTAGAATGAAGCACCCCAACATCTCAGCAAAAGCAGCCCCTTGGGGGAAGTGGAGGCAATGGAAGGGGACACATAGCACAGCTCAGAGCATGACTGGGCAGGGACATCATGTTGAAGCCCTTGGGAGCCTCATTCAGCCCAGGCAGAAGTCCTTGAAAGGCTGACACTCTCCCTACACAGGAGAGAATACTGAGGCTGGGGGTGGGCAGGGAGACCTTGAATTGGGTGTCTGGTCAGATGGGCCCCTGCTCCTCACCTCAGCTGTGGCCTTCATGTGCACTTCCACCAACAGAGACCCCTTACTGGACTTGGACCCAGTGGATGGACCAGAAATTGCCAGCCATGGGGGCCACCCAAACCAATATTCACTGCCTGCTTTCTGGCAACCTGACGCTCTCCACCTCCTGGATGAAGAACCACAAGAGCTCTAAGGAGAACATCACATCAGGACATTGAGGTGAGCCTGGAAATTGGTGGGAGTGTGGCCTGGGTGTGAAAGGTGGGACCTGTCTTTGGCTTACCCGCCCTTGCACCTAAAGCTGTGGCACCAACAGTAGAGCCTGGCCATGGATTGTGGTGTGCTCAGACTGCTGTCACTTCATCTCTGTGATGGAGAACAGTGCAGCAGCCTTCAGCAGACATGCACACTGGACAGCTGAGTGAGTGCTATTGCCTGTGGGAAGGGGGCGGGAAGGTGGGCAGCCTCTGAGCTCCCATCCGTTCTCTTAATGTGCTCTCCTCACCATCCCATTCTACCTGCAGGGCTTCTGGCCAACCAGATGCAGCCAGGCGAAATTCCACTGCTAAGTGTAAAGCAACTTTGTATATGGAGGTGAACAGCAGCAAGGTGGTGTCAATTGCACACCCTATGCCACTGTGTTCAAGGGAGATGCTGCTGCTGGTCAGGAGCATGGGATGGCAGGCCTGGGGCTCCACTTTACTAAGCTCTACCATTATTATAGAAAGTTTAGAGTAGTCTATGTAAGACAGAATAGTGTCATCAGCCAGGATACAAAATTTTCTATAGTGAGCATTTCTCCTGGATATGAGCTTGGTGGTGGTTCATTTAGCAACTGTCTAAAATCAGAGGTAGTTTTTTGTAAAGTAAGATTACATGAGTCAATTGATAAAAGTGGGAATCACGCCTGTGAGTATTGTCCCTCATAATTCATTCAAAAACATTTGCTTCTGTCTTTGCAACTTTATGCTCTCTGAATTCTCACACCAAGTAAAAACCTCCTTGGTGAGCTTATAAGCAATTTTGCATATTTAACAATTTGGATTTTATCTTAAGATCTATTGGAAAAAAATCTATTTGATTTATAGTAGATGTAAAATAGAAAAATTAAGATGGGCTATTCTGGACATGTATAATTAGTTTCTTTTATACTAAAGAGTTTTCTACCAACCTGTGATTATTACACTAAAAATAATGATAACGTATATTTTATTTTATCGTGTGGAGTTTAAAGGGGTACACTGGATAATGAAATAATATTAACTAGCTAAACATTGATGCCTATTTTGTCAGTTTTTAAAAAAATTATTTTAACAAAGTTTTTATTTTTACTGTAAAATTGCACTTAATTAGATCCACTCCTAAATATTTCTTTTTCATACCTATATAAATGGAATTGTTTTCTTAATTTTATTTTAAGTTTGATCATTGTTAGTACATAAAAGTACTACTGAAATTTGTATATTGATTTTGTATCTTGTGACTTTGCTGAACTCATTTACTGGTTTTTCTGAGTTTTAATGAATTTCTTATAAACTTTTATATTCAAGTTTATATCATCTGCAGTGATAGACAATTTCAACCTCTTATTTTCCCACATGAATGATTTGTTTATTTTCTTATGTAATTTCTTTGGATGTTAACACTTTTGTCTTGTTCTAAATTATCAAGACACAACAACCAGCATTTTATTGTTATGGGGTTAGTCATAAGATTTTCATTGATGCCCTTTAGCAGATCTAGAAAGTCTGCTTATAGTCCTCCTTTCCAGGGAGATTAATCATGAATGAATATTGAATTGGTCAAATGCACTCTGTGTCTGTTGAAGGGATCTTTCTGTTACCTTCTTTTATCCTATTTCTTTGTGTAAGACATTGATTGATTATTGGAGAGGTCAATATTACATTTGTGAAATAATTCCATTTGTTCCTGGTGTACAATCATTTTGACATGTTCTTCATTCATTTCACTCTTTTTTTGAGAATTTCTATGTGTGTATTCATCGAAATTTTATTCATATCCATATTTATTTGTGATGCTTTTGTCTGGCTTTTATATCAGAGTAATACTGGCCTCATGGAACAAATTGAAAAGTGTTCCCAATAACTGTCTTCTATTTTCTGAAAGGGATTGTGAAGAGTTGGCATGAATTCTTCACTAAATGTTTAGTAGAATTTACCAGTTAAGTCACATGATTCTGGGCTTCTCTTTTGTAAAAAAATTTTAATTAATTGAACCTCTTTATTTGTTGTATGTGTATTCATATATTTGGTTCCTTCTTGTATTTACCTTAATAATTGGTGCCCAGTGAGGTATTTATATTTCATTTGTAGTATTTCATGTTTTTAAACGTTGACATAGAAAATTCAAGAAGTTTAATGTGGAGAATGTTTAATATAAGAGAATGAGGCTTTGGTGTTATCTATGAATGACTTGCGGTTTTCTCTGTTGTAAAGAATGATATGACCATTCCTGCCATAGTTAATATTTATTGTGTGAGTCAAATAAGAAGGCAGAAGGAAATGAACATCCATCATTTAATCACAAATCAATGTATTCATTGAAGCCTTTGAAAAGAATTGTCAAAAATTTCCAGGAATCACCAAAAATTTCCAATAATTCCTTTCCTGGAATCACCGTTAGAGAGAAACTGGCTAAACAAACAGGCATTCTAGAGTCCAAAATTTAAATTTTATTTCAGAACCAAAGACCTCAGTTCCCAGGCCACAGCACAAGGGGGCTTGAGAATTACCTGGCACCAGGTTCAAGACCGTGACCTCATGTGACTGTTTGGCTGGAACAAAACATGTGCCCCTCCCCAGGCAGGCCTCATCCTCTTCCTGTCTCCCATTCTTTGACCAGAATAAAAAAGCTGTTATTTTTACCAGCTTTTTTTCCACTTCCCACATCCTATGATTTTTTGTATCCCTCTGCAGGTTGCACGATGCTCAGCCCACATTGGCCATGCAGATGGGAGAGATCTCTCAACCTCTTCTCGTGCTAGGAGTCATGTGTCAATGGTAGCAACTCTAGGATAAAAGGTTCTCCCACACACAGACTTGTTTCTGGCCTCTCTCAAAAGGAAAATTTTAGGATGACAACAAAAATGAGATGTTGGCCTGAAATTTCTACCTTAAAGGTGTTGTACTGGAGTTAGCATAGAAAGTCAACACCAAGACAAAAGCATGCCAAATTGCAGGGTCTTCACTGCTGACAGCCACAGAGGACTCGAGTCTTTCTAATCCATGGCCCCAAAAGGAGGGTGTCAAGATCTTTTATGCCCGTGAACCACCTCAGGGGTGAGGGTGAGGGTCAGGGATGGGGGTGAAGGGCTTCAGACATTCCGAAAGCCAGTGGATTTCATAAATTATCTCCTGGGTGGAGATGAGGGTGAGGGGCTCTGGACATTTCGAGGGTCAGGGGACTTTGGATATTCCAAATTGTTACTTAAGTGGTTTACAGAAGTCAAGATAAGTGTTAGTTTACACATTGTCTGGGTATGGATGGAAATCACACATCTTAGTTACTTACTACAAGTTGCAGGGGCCAAGATGGCATGGGTTTGGACTGCTTGCCTGTCACATTAGGGTTATAGAGAGCAGTTTCAATAGAAAGCTGAGGTATGGTTGAGGTATGCAGTTTTATGGGACTTTTACCATGTCACATTCCCCCCTTGTTTTATTTACAGGAATTAAATTATTGATTCCTTTAACAGGTTATTATTGTTTGCTTGTTCTAAGGGCTTATATTGAGACTTTAATATCATTAATTTTACTTTAATATCATTAATTAATTAATTTTACAGAGTCTACTATAGATTTTATGCACCTGAGCAGCTGGTTTAGGAGGCAGGGGCCAAACATGAGTCCCAGTAGGAGTAGGGCCAGAGGTACCACCAGGCCCGTAAGGAGGGAAGTGAGCTAAGGGGACCTGGAAAACATCTTTTGATACCAACTTTTTGATGCCTTTTGAAGTTTTTTTCTGGTTTCAAGATTTTGTCTGACCAGGGAGAGGCTCTCTCGGATGAAGCCTGACTTATTAGCATAGAAGCAGTATTGTTTATTAAGGGCAGCACATAACCCCCCTTGTTTTAAGAATAGTAAACCTAGTCTTTGCTTGTTTTGGAGGACCATTTTAGCTAAAGACTTAACCTGATCGGTGAGCTGGGAAATGGAGTTTTTTAAGTGGCTTAAATTAGTATTTATGTGCTGCGAGAGAGTTTTAAAATTTTGGTTTCTAATTATAAGAGGTGATATTTTAACTGTGGTAGAGCCGGCAATGCCTAATTTAACCAGTAGAGGGATGACGTTAGGAGCTCGCTTCCATTGGGCAGTAATATTTGATCAGATCAGGAGGTTAAGTTTCTGTTGGCCACTATAAATGTTGACTCTGAGGAGGATGCGTACTGGGGTGCAGAGTATGGGAGCAGAGATGCTGAACTGGTATGTGGAAATGCAGTTGGTGAGGCTAAAAGTGCAGGCTAACCAAGTGGTGTCTGAGGCCTGATAGTAAAGGTTTTTACCGTTAAAGGTTACATTGTGGGAGACATTACAATAGTACCCATAGGGAGAACCTGCTGGGGTGTGATTTGGGGAGTGGCAGCAGTGCCCAGACCCTTCTATGTCTCCCAGGGTTAAATGGAGTGTGGATTGGGAGCATGAAGAATTGGACAGGTTGGCAAGTAATTGGGAAGCCAAGCTGGTATAAAACGGTGGTTGAGGGTTTAGATAGAGCCAACAGTCTTTTTCTAAATCTGGGTTAAATTTGTTGAGGAGGTGGTGAGTCAAGGACAACAAGGTTAACAGGGTTGTGTCCTCTTTGAGCTGAGCTGGGGTTGTAGGGGAAGGCTGTTGAAGGAGGGTATTGATTGACTGGATGAGGGGGCATTGTATTTTTAGGAGGCCTCTTGTTGTTGTATGACCTGGTCAATGGGTCTTATAGGGCATTTGGTTCTGGGCAGGTTATATGCTGGATGGTAAAGATGTTTCCCATGTCCCATCCACGCATATATACTCTGAGACCCCAGGATCGCCCTATTGTCCATTTACCATTTGGGGCAGTTACAGTTATTTTGAGTGGGTTACAAGACCTGGTGTAGCAAGGGGATGGGGGAGAGTCTCACTTAAAAGAGATGAAGGAGTCTATGTTTTTGGCGTACGCTGATAAAGTGGAGATAGTTTTATAACCACAGTGGGGGCAAAAGAATTTATTTAAGTTTCCACAGTTCCACTTTTTTGGTGGGGTGGATCCTGGGCACAGATAGTTGTTGATCTGCCCCTGAACTGCCACACCTGGCTATACCTCCACTTGTTCTGAAATTTAGGTTGGGGCCCAGGAGGGCACAGGGGCCTAGGGAGAATGTAATGGGGCTCTTGGAAAGTACTCCAGGGTTAAGCTGCCTACGGTGGATCCCTTCACAGTTAAGGAAATAACATATCCTCCAGTGGAGCCCTCGGTGAGGACCCATTGATAGTAGGTGAGTTTTGGGGGGGGGGGGGTTGCTATAGGGATTTACAGTATGGATTAGGGTGGTGAGGGTGGTGACCACGAAAAGCGCACAAGCCTTAGCTTTAGTGAATTTAGGGATGAGTATTTGACACTCCATTGTCCTTCCGGTGGGGTAGTCTTAATATGGGTGTAATGAATTTAGGTTGTTATTCCGTTCACCTTGAGTGCACTGGATGTGGTCAGGATAAACATGTAGGGTCTCTTCCAATGGGGGGTGAGGCTGGAGGTGGTGAATTTTTTTTTCCCATTTATTTATTTTATTGCATTTTAGGTTTTGGGGTACATGTGAAGAACATGCAAAATTGTTGCATAGGAACACACATGGCAGTGTGATTTGCTGCCTTCCTCCCCATCACCTACATCTGGCATTTCTCCCCTTGCTATCTCTCCCCAGCTTCCCACCCCCCATCGTCCCTCCCCTATTTCCCCCCAACTGACCCCAGTGTATAGTGCTCCCCTCCCTGTGCCCATGTGTTCTCATTGTTCAACACCTGTCTATGAGTGAGAACATGCGGTGTTTGATCTTCTGCTCTTCTGTCAGTTTGCTGAGAATGATGGTTTCCAGGTTCATCCATGTCCCTACAAAGGACCCAAACTCATCGTTTTTGATGGCTGCATAATATTCCATGTTGTATATGTGCCACATTTTCCCTACCCAGTCTATCGTCGATGGGCATTTGGGTTGGTTCCAGGTCTTTGCTATTGTAAACAGTGCTGCAATGAACATTCGTGTGCACGTGTCCTTATAGTAGAACGATTTGTAATCTTTTGGATATATACCAAGTAATGGGATTGCTGGGTCAAATGGAATTTCTATTTCTAGGTCCTTGAGGAATCGCCACATTGTCTTCCACAATGGTTGAACTAATTTACACTCCCACCAACAGTGTAAAAGTGTTCCTATTTCTCCACATCCCCTCCAGCATCTGTTGTCACCGGATTTTTTAATGATGGCCATTCTAAGTGGCGTGAGATGGTATCTCAATGTAGTTTTGATTTGCATTTCTCTGATGACCAGTGATAATGAGCATTTGTTCATATGTTTGTTGGCCTCATGTATGTCTTCTTTTGTAAAGTGTCTGTTCATATCCTTTGCCCACTTTTGAATGGGCTTGTTAGTTTTTTTCTTGTAAATCTGGTTTAGTTCTTTGTAAATTCTGGATATCAGCCCTTTGTCAGATGGGTAAACTGCCAAAATATTTTCCCAATCTGTTGGTTGCCGATTCACTCTAATGATTGTTTCTTTTGCTGTGCAGAAGCTGTGGAGTTTGATTAGGTCCCATTTGTCTATTTGGCTTTTGTTGTCAATGCTTTTGGTGTTTTGGTCATGAAGTACTTGCCTACACCTACGTCCTGAATGTTTTTCCATAGATTTTCTTCTAGGGTTTTTATGGTGTTAGGTCTTATGTTTAAGTCTTTAATCCATCTGGAGTTAATTTTAGTGTAAGGTGTCAGGAAGGGGTCCAGTTTCTGCTTTCTGCACATGGCTAGCCAGCTTTCCCAACACCATTTATTGAACAGGGAATCCTTTCCCCATTGCTTGTTTTTGTCTGGTTTGTCAAAGATCAGATGGTTGTAGATATGTTGTGTTGCCTCCGAGACCTCTGTTCTGTTCCATTGGTCTATATCTCTGTTTTGGTACCAGTACCATGCTGTTTTGATTACTGTAACCTTGTATTATAGTTTGAAGTCTGGTAGTGTGATGCCGCCCGCTTTGTTCTTTTTGCTTAGAATTGACTTGGCTATGCGGGCTCTCTTTTGGTTCCATATGAAGTTTAAGATGGTTTTTTCCAGTTCTGCGAAGAAGGTCATTGGTAGCTTGATGGGGATAGCATTGAATCTGTAAATTACTTTGGGCAGTATGGCCATTTTCATGATATTGATTCCTCCTAACCATGAACATGGAATGTTTCTCCATCTGTTTGTGTCCTCTCTTATTTCGTTGAGCAGTGGCTTCTAGTTCTCCTTGAAGAGGTCCTTTACATTCCTTGTTAGTTGTATTCCTAGGTATTTTATTCTCTTTGTGGCAATTGTGAATGGAAGTTTGTTCTTGATTTGGCTCTCTTTAAGTCTGTTATTGGTGTATAGGAATGCATGTGATTTGTGCACATTGATTTTGTATCCTGAGACTTTGCTGAACTTGCTTATCAGTTTCAGGAGGTTTGGGGCTGAGACGATGGGGTCTTGTAGATATACAATCCTGTCGTCTGCAAATAGAGACAATTTGACTTCCTCCTTTCCGATTTGAATGCCCTGTATTTCTTTTTCTTGCCTGATTGCTCTGGCTAGAACTTCCAGTACTATATTGAATAGCAGTGGTGAGAGCGGGCATCCTTGTCTGGTGCCACATTTCAAGGGGAATGCTACCAGTTTTTGCCCATTCAGTATGATATTGGCTGTTGGTTTGTCATAAATAGCTTTTATTATTTTGAGATATGTTCCATCGATACCTAGCTTACTGAGTGTTTTTAGCATAAAGGGCTGTTGAATTTTGTCAAAGGCCTTCTCTGCATCAATTGAGATAATCATGTGGTTTTTGTCTTTGGTTCTGTTTATGTGGTGAATTACGTTTATAGACTTGCATATGTTGAACCAGCCTTGCATCCCCGGGATGAAGCCTGCTTGATCATGGTGGATAAGCTTTTTGATGTGCTGTTGCAATCGGCTTCTCAGTATTTTATTGAAGATTTTTACATCTATGTTCATCATGGATATTGGCCTGTAGTTTTCTTTTCTTGTTGAGTCTCTGCCGGGTTTTGGAATCAGGATGATGTTGGTGTCATAAAATGATTTGGGAAGAATTCCCTCTTTTTGTATTGTTTGGAATAATTTCAGAAGAAATGGTACCAGCTCCTCTTTGTATGTCTGGTAGAATTCAGCTGTGAACCCATCTGGACCTGGGCTTTTTTTGGGTGGTAAGCTCTTAATTGCTGCCTCAACTTCAGACCTTGTTATGGGTCTGTTCAGGGTTTCGGCTTCTTCCTGGTTTAGGCTTGGCAGGAGGCAAGTGTCCAGGAATTTATCCATTTCTTCCATGTTTATTAGTTTGTGTGCATAGAGTTGTTTGTAATAATCTCTGATGATGGTTTGAATTTCTGTGGAATCTGTGGTGATATCCCCTTTATCGTTTTTTATTGCATCAATTTGGTTATTCTCTCTTTTCTTTTTTATTAATCTGGCTAGTGGTCTGTCTATTTTGTTGATCTTTTCAAAAAACCAGCTCCCGGATATATTGATTTTTTGAAGGGTTTTTTGTGTCTCTATCTCCTTCAGTTCTGCTCTGATCTTAGCTATTTCTTGTCTTCTGCTAGACTTTGAGTTTTTTTGATCTTGCTCCTCTAGCTCTTTCAGTTTTGACGATAGGGTGTCAATTTTTGATCTCTCCTTGCTTCTCATGTGGGCACTTATTGCTATATATTTTCCTCTAGAGATTGCTTTAAATGTGTCCCAGAGATTCTGGTATGTTGTGTCTTCATTCTCGTTGGTTTCAAAGAACATCTTTATTTCTGCCTTCATTTCATTGTTTATCCAGTCAACATTCAATAGCAAGTTGTTCGGTTTCCATGAAGCTGTGCAGTTCTGAGGTAGTTTTTGAATTCTGAGTTCTAACTTGATTGCACTGTGGTCTGAGAGACTGTTACGATTTCCGTTCTTTTGCATTTGCTGAGGAGTGATTTACTCCCAATTATGTGGTCAATTTTAGAGTAGGTGTGATGTGGTGCTGAGAAGAATGTATATTCTGTGGATTTGGGGTGGAGAGTTCTGTAAATGTCTATTAGGTTTGCTTGGTCCAGGTCTGAGTTCAAGTCCTGGATATCCTTGTTAATTTTCTCTCTGGTTGATCTGTCTAATGTTGACAATGGGGCGTTAAAGTCTCCCACTATTATTTTGTGGGAGTCTAAGTCCCTTTGTAAGTCATTAAGAACTTGCCTTATGTATCTGGGTGCTCCTGTATTGGGTGTGTATATATTTAGTATCGTTAGCTCTTCTTGTTGCATTGATCCTTTTACCATTATGTAATGTCCCTCTTTGTCTCTTATGATCTTTGTTGCTTTAAAGTCTAATTTATCAGAGATGAGAATTGCAACTCCTGCTTTTTTTGCTCTCCATTTGCTTGGTAAATCTTCCTCCATCCCTTTATTTTGAGCCTTTGTGTATCCTTGCATGTGAGATGGGTTTCCTGGATACAACACACTGATGGGTTTTGTCTTTTTATCCAATTTGCCAGTCTGTGTCTTTTGATTGGGGCATTTAGTCCATTTACATTTAGGGTTAATATTGTTATGTGTGAATTTGATACTGCCATTTTGGTGCTAGCTGGCTGTTTTGCCCTTTAGTTGAGCTGGTACTTGTTCCTTTATATGTGTAGAGCCTCTTTCAGGAGCTCTTGTAGAGCTGGCCTGGTGGTGATGAAATCTCTGAGTACTTGCATGTTCCCAAAGGATTTTATTTTTCCTTCACTTATGAAACTTAGTTTGGCTGGATAGGAGATTCTGGGTTGAAAGTTCTTTTCTTTAAGGATGTTGAATATTGGCCCCCATTCTCTTCTGGCTTGTAGGGTTTCTGCTGAGAGATCTGCTGTGAGTCTGATGGGCTTCCCTTTATGGGTAACCCGACCTTTCTCTCTGGCTGCCGTTAGTATTTTCTCCTTCATTTCGACCCTGGTGAATGTGACGATTATGTGCCTTGGGGTTGATCTTCTTGACGAATATCTTTGTGGTGTTCTCTGTATTTCCTGGACTTGAATGTTTGCCTGCCTTGCTAGGTTGGGGAAGTTTTCCTGGATAATATCCTGAAGAGTATTTTCCAGCTTGGATTGATTCTCTTCGTTGCATTTGGGTACGCCTATCAAACGTAGATTAGGTCTTTTCACATAATCCCACATTTCTTGGTGATTTTGTTCATTCCTTTTTACCCTTTTTTCTCCAGTCTTGCCTTCCCGTTTTATTTCATTGAGTTGATCTTCGACCTCTGATATCCTTTCTTCTGCTTGGTCCATTCGGCTGTTGATACTTGTGCATGCTTCACGAAGTTCTCGTGTTGCATTTTTCAGCTCCACCAATTCACTTATATTCCTTTCTATTTTGTCCATTCTTGATAGCATTTCGTCAGATCTTTTTTCAAGGTTCTTAGTGTCTTTGCATTTGGTTAGAATATGTTCTTTAAGTTCACAGAAGTTTCTTACTACCCACCTTCTGAAGTCTGATTCTGTCATTTCATCACACGCGTTCTCCATCCAACCTTGTTCCCTTGCTGGTGAGGAGTTGTGATCCCTTGTAGGAGGAGAGGTGTTCTGGTTTCGGGTGTTTTCATCCTTTTTGCGCTGGTTTCTTCCCATCTTTAAGGATTTATCCACCTGTCGACTTTGTAGTTGCTGGCTTTCAGATTGGGTCTCAAATCTTTCAGATTGACGTTCTGTTTGTTGATGATGAGGTTATTTCTGTTTCTTGGTTTTCCTTCTGACAGTCTGGCCCCTCTGCTGTAGGTCTGCTGAGGTTCACTCCAGGCCCTGCTTGCCTGGGGTTCACCTGCAGCAGCTGCTGAACAGCAAGGGTTGTTACCAGTTTTCTTCTTCTGCTACCTTTGTCCCAGAAGGATACCCGCCTAGTGTCAATCTGGTCTCTCTTTTATGAGGTGTCTTTTTGGATATATAAGGGTCAGTTAGCTGCTTGAGGAGACGGTCGCTTCTTTATAGGAGCTCAAATGGTGAGATGCGAGCTCTGTTGTTGTTCATTCAGAGCTGCTGGGCAGGTACTTTTAGGTCTGCTGCAGCAGATCTCATAAACTGCTTTATGTTCCCAGGTGCTCTGTCCAGGGATTTAGGGCTTTATTTATGAGTTTCCGTTATGCTGCCGCCTTCTTTTTTTTTTTCCTTCAGAGCTGCCCAGCCCAGCAAGGAGGCAGCCTAGTCACTGTCGGCCTATAAGCAGCTTTGGTGAGCTGCTGTTGGCTCCGCCCCACTGCCCAGTGAACTTCCCTGCAGTCCTGTTTATATGGGTGTAGTTAGAACTGCTTTGGCGATAGTGGCCCGCCTCTGTTGGGGCGGAGTCTCTGCTGTGTCGGGTTGCCTTGGCAACGGCTGGCTGGCTCAGTAATGGTGGACGCCCCTCCCCCACAGAGCTAGACCGTCCTGGATTCAGCTGCGCTTGCTGTGAAACTCTCAATCCAGAGTTTCTGGTTGCTGTTCTTTTGTGGGGGTGGGACCAGCCGAGCCTGATCACCTGGCTCTCTGCCTCAGAGCCTTTTTTAACTTGGTGTTCCAGTCGCCTGTTGAAGAGGTGCCGGGGTCTGTTTGTTTTCCCCTGCGGCCACTCACTGCGCTGGCTTAAACAGCGGCACTGAGGTCTGTGGTGCTTTTTTTTTGCCCTGGAATCTACTGTCCTGGTTCTCTGCTCAGTCCCCTTTTTGAACCGGCGTATGGGCGACTTCCCATGGCTCCAGTCGCCAGCCAAAAGGGCATCCAGACCGGTGTATTTTGTATGGAGAACCGCGGCTCTGGGGCGCTGACAAAGCAGCCGCGCCGGGCAAAGCAGTGGCGCTGGCCGGCACAGCCACGCTGGCCGAAACAGCCGCGCTGGCGACTGTGGAACTCCTCTGCGTGGGAATTTCCTAGTCTGTGGGCAATAAAAACGCGGCGTCCACTCACCCTCTGCGCTTTCACTGGGAGCTGCAATCCTGAGCTGTTCCTAAACGGCCATCTTGGATCGTCCCCAAGATTAACATTCTCACACTTACTTTGTTCAGTTATTTTATAGTTTTCCTCTCTCACTTGCTCCCCTTTTTTTTTTTTTTTTTGGAGACAGAGTCTTCTTCTGTTGCTCAGGCTGGAGTACAGTAGCACAATCTCAGCACACTGCAGCCTCCACTTCCTGGGTTCGGGAGATTCTCATACTTTAGCCACCCGAGTAGCTGGAATTACAGGCACGCATCACCACACCCAGCTCTTTTTTGTGTTTTTAGTAGAGATGGGGCTTCACCATGATGCCCAGGCTGGCCTCAAACTCCTGGCCTCAACTGATCTGCCCGACTTGGCCTTACAAAATGCTAGGATTACTGGTGTGATCCACCATGCCCTGCCTGTCACTATCTCTATGTTTATTTGTTCAATAGGAAAATTCTCAGTGAAGATGTTTCAGTATGGCGGAGATAAGCTTGCACAATCAATTATTAATAAATGCAGAGTGGAAAGTTTTCCATTTCCCATTTGCAGCTCTTAGAACTAGGATTAAAGACTCCTGGTCATAAACTCATGCGATGAGAAGTTGTAGCATGCCCTCATTTTCTACATATCCACCTGCATTTGCAGATGCCTTTCAAACTTGCTAGAAGAGAGAGAAGTGGGAATGTGTCCTCCTTACAGCTACTCTCTTCCCCTTGGTGAGTTTCCAGTTTGCGCATTGTCTAGATAACCCAGAAGCTGATGATCAAAGGGAAGGGGTCGTGTTTGTCAGGAGAATGCTTTGCTGCATCAGGATTCAGTGAAGCTGTTCACCGCCTTGAGCCCATGCAGCCCCCAGAGGCAACATGAAGCTCAGAAACCATCGCTGAGGTTAGGAAGTGAGGACAGAAGTTGAGGGCTGCCCACAGAAGAGAGCAAAAATGCTCCCTTTGGATTTCTATTTGGTTGCTGCTGCTTCTTACATCAGTCTTTCTTCTGACCACAATGTGTTCCTGGTCCTTCTTTCTTGGCATTTTGCTGTTTCTGTCCAAGAAAAAAGTCCTGGATGGCAGTGGTGAGAAGGATGCCTGCCTGCTAAAGCTGATCTGCTGGTGAGCCCTGCAGCCTGTTTAGCAGAGCCTAAAATTCTTGCTCACTGTATGGTGATTCACACCATGGAGGGTCCTCCTGCTGTGGTTCTGAGTTAAGAAATAATTGTGCCTTTTCCTGAATTCCTGGGATTGAGAGCAGGTCATGCAGAGGTCTGGTGTAGTTGCTGCAGCCAATGGGATGGCTTCTTTGTGGCTTGTGTTTGTTTCTGCCACAGGGGAGACTCAGTGTACATGGGCTGCTAAGGTGTTCCTGCTCCAGGTTGCCATTGAAACATGACATCCCAGGAGCCCTTGCCCAAGACCCACCAGTGCTAAAGGTGGGATGTGTCTTGTTGACCAAGATCCTGAAATGATGACTAAGGATGACCAGGCTGAGGGTGTCCCTTTGTGACATGGTAACAGCCCCATAAAACTGCATACCTTAACCATATCTCGGCTTTCTGTTGAAACTGCTCTTTATAACCCTAATGTGATAGGCATGCAGCCCAAACCCATGCCATCTTGGCCCCTGCAACTTGTAATAAGTAACTAAGGTCTGTAATTTCTACCCATACCTAAACAATGTGTAAACTAACACTTATCTTGACTTCTGTAAACCACTTAAGTAACAATCAGAATATCCAAAATCCCCTGGCCCTCGGAATGTCCAGAGCCACGCCATGTGGTGAAGTCACTACTCCATGGAGCTCCAGGAAAATGAATGTCAGATGCCCGCATAGTTCACTATCAGGCCTTACTTTTAGACCAGACCTGCATAAAGTTTTTAAAGGCTACAGTTTTAAACCCTGCCACGCTGCAACCAGACAGCGAGCTGGAGGAGCCCATACATGACTGCCAACAGACAGTGGACGTCCTTCACGCAGCTCAACCAGACCTCACCGATGTCCCCCTGCAGAACCCAGAGGAGGTACTGTATACGGATAGCAGCAGTTTCATGGTCAATGGAGTCAGGTATGCCAGGGCAGCCATGGTCACTCTCAATAGGGTTACTTGGGCTCAGGCCCTTCCTCATGGAAACTCAGTCCAAAGGCAGAACTCATAGCTCTGACAAAGGCCTTAGACTGGTCAGAGGGAAAAACTGTTAACATCTACACAGATAGCCGGTATGCCTTTGCTACGGCTCATGTACATAAAGCCATTTATAAAGAAAGAGGACTACTTACCTCAAAAGGAAAAGCCATCAAAAATAAAGAAAAAATCCTAGCCCTACTAGAGGCTAAATGGAAGCCCAAGGCAGTGGCATTAATACACTGCAAAGGACACCAGAAGGGAGATTCACCAGAGACGAGGGGAAATGGGGCAGCTGACCTACAAGCCAGACAGGCAGCCTTGGGACCAGTAAAACCTCTGGCTCTTCTTACAACTCTGCCCCCTACCCCTACGTACTCACCTGATAAAGAAAACTTTACTAAACAACAAGAGACACACAAGATTCCACATAATGGTGAATTCTACCAGACACAAGGATTGTGGTCCCCAAGGCTCTAGGACAGGCCCTAGTTAAGGACACACACCAGGCCACTCACTTAGGACAAACCAAACTAACTGAGCTGCTAAAAGCCAAATACTACATTCCCCACTTACATAAACTTACCAAGGAAATCACTACTCGGTGTGATGTATGCGCCCGAGTAAATCTGGGAGGGAACAGGTCTAGCGAGGTCTAGGAGTAAGACTCAGAGGGTCTAGCCCTGGGGAGCACTGGGAAGTAGATTTCACTGAAATAAAACCCACAGCAAATGGCTATAAATACCTCCTGGTTTTTATAGATACATTCTCTGGATGGGTTGAAGCCTTCCCCACTAGGTCAGAGACTGCTTTGGTGGTCACAAAAAAACTATTACAGGACCTTGTTCTTCGGTTCGGCCTCCCTCTAACACTGGGGTTGGACAATGGGCCTGCCATTACGGTCCAAATTTCTCAGGGCCTGGCCAAGGCCCTGGGTATGTCCTGGAAATTACGCTGTGTCTATCATCTGCAGAGTTCAGGGCAAGTTGAACGAATAAACCAGACCCTAAAGAAGAACCCTGATGAAGTTTATCTTAGAAACCAGTGAAAACTGGGTCAGCCTGCTTTGTTTTGTCCTCTTCCACATCCGATGCACATCCTATCAGAAAGACTTCTCCCCTTTTAAAATCATGTTCAGCAGGTCCTCTCCCTTACTTCCCAGAACCTTGGATAGCATGCATGCTGAAATCCATAACTATACACTCCTTAAGTCCTTACAGGCACTCCAGTCTGTTCAATCTCAGATACACCAGCTCATTAAGAACACCCCCACTAGACCCTGCAGACCAGCTGACACACCCCTTCCAGCCTGGAGACTCTGTCCTTGTTAAAAAATTCACCACCGAGAGACGATCCAAGATGGCCGTTTAGGAACAGCTCAGGATTGCAGCTCCCAGTGAAAGCACAGAGGGTGAGTGGACGCTGCGTTTTTATTGCCCACAGACTAGGAAATTCCTGGGCAGAGGAGCTCCACGGTCACCAGCGCGGCTGTTTCGGCCAGCGCGGCTGTGCCAGCCAGTCCCGCTGCTTTGCCCCGCGCAGCTGCTTTGTCAGCGCCCCGGAGCAGCGGTTCTCCGTACAAAATACACTGGTCCGGGTGCCCTATTGGCTGGCGATTGGAGCCACGGGAAGTGGCCCATTCGCCGGTTCAAAAAGGGGACTGAGCAGAGAACCAGGACAGTAGATTCCAGGGCAAAAAAAAAAAGCACCAGAAACCTCAGTGCCGCTGTTTAAGACAGCGCAGTGAGTGGCTGCAGGGGAAAACAGACCCCTGCGCCTCTTCAACAGGCGACTGGAACACCAACTTAAAAAAGGCTCTGAGGCAGGGAGCCAGGTGATCAGGCTCGGCTGGTCCCACCCCCACAAAAGAACAGCAACCAGAAACTCTGGATTGAGAGTTTCACAGCAAGCGCAGCTGAACCCGGGATGGTCCAGCTCTGTGGGGGAGGGGCGTCCGCCATTGCTGAGGCAGCCCGCCATTGCCAAGGCAACCCGCCACAGCAAAGAGACTCCGTCTCAACAGAGGCGGGCCACCATCGCCAAAGCAGTTCTAACTACACCCATATAAACAGGACTGCAGGGAAGTTCACTCGGCAGTGGGGCGGAGCCCAGAGCAGCTTAGCAAAGCTGCTATAGGCCGACAGTGACTAGGCTGCCTCCTTGCTGGGCTGGGCAGGTCTGAAGGAAAAAAAAAAAAAGAAGGCGGTAGCATAACGGAAACTCATAAATAAAGCCCTAAATCCCTGGGACAGAGCACATGGGAACAAAAAGCAGTTTATGAGTTCTGCTGCAGCAGACCTAAAAGTACCTGCCCAGCAGCTCTGAATGAACAACAACAGAGCTCACAGCTCACCATTTGAGCTTCTATAAAGAAGAGACCATCTCCTCAAGCAGCTCCCTCACCCTTATATATCCAAAAAGACACCTCATAAAAGAGAGATCAGATTGACACTAGGCGGGTATCCGTCTGGGACAAAGATAGCAGAAGAAAACTGGTAACAACCGTTGCTGTTCAGCAGCTGCTGCAGGTGAACCCCAGGCAAGCAGGGCCTGGAGTGAACCTCAGCAGACCTACAGCAGAGGGGCCAGACTGTCAGAAGGAAAACCAAGAAACAGAAATAACCTCATCATCAACAAACAGAACGTCAATCTGAAAGATTTGAGACCCAATCTGAAAGCCAGCAACTACAAAGTCGACAGGTGGATAAATCCTTAAAGATGGGAAGAAACCAGCACAAAAAGGATGAAAACACCCGAAACCAGAACACCTCTCCTCCTACAAGGGATCACAACTCCTCACCAGCAAGGGAACAAGGTTGGATGGAGAACAAGTATGATGAAATGACAGAATCAGACTTCAGAAGGTGGGTAGTAAGAAACTTCTGTGAACTTAAAGAACATGTTCTAACCAAATGCAAAGACACTAAAAACCTTGAAAAAAGATTTGACGAAATGCTCACGAGAATGAACAAAATAGAAAGGAATATAAGTGAATTGGTGGAGCTGAAAAACGCAACACGAGAACTTCGTGAAGCATGCACAAGTATCAACAGCCTAACTGACCAAGCAGAAGAAAGGATATCAGAAGTTGAAGATCAACTCAATGAAATAAAACGGGAAGGCAAGACTGGAGAAAAAAGGGTAAAAAGGAATGAACAAAGTCTCCAAGATATGTGGGACTATGTGAAGGCCTAATCTACGTTTGATAGGCGTACCTGAATGCGACGAAGAGAATGAATCGAAGCTGGAAAATACTCTTCAGGATATTATCCTGGAAAACTTCCCCAACCTAGCAAGGCAGGCAAACATTCAAGTCCAGGAAATACAGAGAACACCACAAAGATATTCGTCAAGAAGATCAACCCCAAGGCACATAATCGTCACATTCACCAGGGTCGAAATGAAGGAGAAAATACTAACGGCAGCCAGAGAAAAAGGTCGGGTTACCCACGAAGTGAAGCCCATCAGACTCACAGCAGATCTCTCAGCAGAAACCCTACAAGCCAGAAGAGAATGGGGGCCAATATTCAACATCCTTAAAGAAAAGAATTTTCAACCCAGAATCTCCTATCCAGCCAAACTAAGCTTCATAAGTGAAGGAAAAATAAAATACTTTGGAACATGCAAGTACTCAGAGATTTCGTCACCACCGGGCCAGCTTTACAAGAGCTCCTGAAAGAGGTTCTACACATATAAAGGAACAACAAGCACCAGCTCAACTAAAGGGCAAAACAGCCAGCTAGCACCAAAATGGCAGTATCAAATTCACACATAACAATATTAACCAAAAATGTAAATGGACTAAATGCCCCAATCAAAAGACACAGACTGGCAAATTGGATAAAAAGACAAAACCCATCAGTATGCTGTATCCAGGAAACCCATCTCACATGCAAGGATACACAAAGGCTCAAAATAAAGGGATGGAGGACGATTTACCAAGCAAATGGAGAGCAAAAAAAAAGCAGGAGTTGCAATTCTCATCTCTGATAAATTAGACTTTAAAGCAACAAAGATCATAAGAGACAAAGAGAGACATTACATAATGGTAAAAGAATCAATGCAACAAGAAGAGCTAACGATACTAAATATATACACACCCAATACAGGAGCACCCAGATACATAAGGCAAGTTCTTAATGACTTACAATGAGACTTAGGCTCCCACACAATAATAGTGGGAGACTTTAACACCCCATTTTCAACATTAGACAGATCAACCAGAGAGAAAATTAACAAGGATATCCAGGACTTGAACTCAGACCTGGACCAAGCAAGTCTAATAGACATTTACAGAACTCTCCACCCCAAATCCACAGAATATACATTCTTCTCAGCACCACATCACACCTACTCTAAAATTGACCCCATAATTGGGAGTAAATCACTCCTCAGCAAATGCAAAAGAACGGAAATCGTAACAAACAGTCTCTCAGACCACAGTGCAATCAAGTTAGAACTCAGAATTCAAAAACTAACCCAGAACCGCACAGCTTCAGGGAAACTGAACAACTTGCTATTGAATGTTGACTGGATAAACAATGAAAGGAAGACAGAAATAAAGATGTTCTTCGAAACCAACGAGAATGAAGACACAACATGCCAGAATCTCTGGGACACACTTAAAGCAGTCTCTAGAGGAAAATATATAGCAATAAGTGCCCACATGAGAAACAAGGAGAGATCAAAAATTGACACTCTGTCGTCAAAACTGAAAGATCTAGAGGAGCAAGATCAAAAAAACTCAAAGTCTAGCAGAAGACAAGAAATAGCTAAGATCAGAGCAGAACTGAAGGAGATAGAGACACAAAAAAACCCTTCAAAAAATCAATAAATCCAGGAGCTGGTTTTTTGAAAAGATCAACAAAATAGACAGACCACTAGCCAGATTACTAAAAAAAAAAAGAGAGAATAACCAAATTGATGCAATAAA
The DNA here is from genome assembly GCF_009761245.1 of Sapajus apella. Lineage (NCBI taxonomy): Eukaryota > Metazoa > Chordata > Mammalia > Primates > Cebidae > Sapajus > Sapajus apella. The sequence continues at coordinate 183,440 of NW_022437219.1, forward strand.
AAACGATAAAGGGGATATCACCACAGATTCCACAGAAATTCAAACCATCATCAGAGATTATTACAAACAACTCTATGCACACAATCTAATAAACATGGAAGAAATGGATAAATTCCTGGACACTTGCCTCCTGACAAGCCTAAACCGGGAAGAAGCCAAAACCCTGAAAAGACCCATAACAAGGTCTGAAGTTGAGGCAGCAATTAAGAGCTTACCACCCAAAAAAAGCCCAGGTCCAGATGGGTTCACAGCCGAATTCTACCAGACATACAAAGAGGAGCTGGTACCATTTCTTCTTAAACTATTCCAAACAATACAAAAAGAGGGAATTCTTCCCAAATCATTTTATGACACCAACATCATCCTGATTCCAAAACCCGGCAGAGACTCAACAAGAAAAGAAAACTTCAGGCCAATAACCATGATGAACATAGATGCAAAAATCTTCAATAAAATACTGACAAGCCAATTGCAACAGCACATCAAAAAGCTTATCCACCGTGATGAAGTAGGCTTCATCCCAGGAATGCAAGGCTGGTTCAACATATGCAAGTCTATAAACATAATTCACCACATAAACAGAACCAAAGACAAAAACCACATGATTATCTCAATTGATGCAGAGAAGGCCTTTGACAAAATTCAACAGCCCTTTATGCTAAAAACACTCAGTAAGCTAGGTATCGACGGAACATATCTCAAAATAATAAAAGCTATTTATGACAAACCAACAGCCAATATCATACTGAATGGGCAAAAACTGGAAGCATTCCCCTTCAAATATGGCACCAGTCAAGGATGCCCTCTCTCACCACTGCTGTTCAATATAGTATTAGAAGTTCTAGCCAGAGCAATCAGGCAAGAAAAAGAAATACAGGGCATTCAAATCGGAAAGGAGGAAGTCAAATTGTCTCTATTTGCAGATGACATGATTGTATATCTAGAAGACCCCATCATCTCGGCCCCAAACCTCCTGAAACTGATAAGCAAGTTCAGCAAAGTCTCAGGATACAAAATCAATGTGCACAAATCACATGCATTCCTATACACCAATAACAGACTTAAAGAGAGCCAAATCAAGAACAAACTTCCATTCACAATTGCCACAAAGAGAATAAAATACCTAGGAATACAACTAACAAGGAATGTAAAGGACCTCTTCAAGGAGAACTAGAAGCCACTGCTCAACGAAATAAGAGAGGACACAAACAGATGGAGAAACATTCCATGTTCATGGTTAGGAGGAATCAATATCATGAAAATGGCCATACTGCCCAAAGTAATTTACAGATTCAATGCTATCCCCATCAAGCTACCAATGACCTTCTTCGCAGAACTGGAAAAAACCATCTTAAACTTCATATGGAACCAAAAGAGAGCCCGCATAGCCAAGTCAATTCTAAGCAAAAAGAACAAAGCGGGGGGCATCACACTACCAGACTTCAAACTATACTACAAGGCTACAGTAATCAAAACAGCATGGTACTGGTACCAACACAGAGATATAGGCCAATGGAACAGAACAGAGGTCTCGGAGGCAACACAACATATCTACAACCATCTGATCTTTGACAAACCAGACAAAAACAAGCAATGGGGAAAGGATTCCCTGTTCAAAATGGTGTTGGGAAAGCTGGCTAGCCATGTGCAGAAAGCAGAAACTGGACCCCTTCCTGACACCTTACACTAAAATTAACTCCAGATGGATTAAAGACTTAAACATAAGACCTAACACCATAAAAACCCTAGAAGAAAATCTATGGAAAAACATTCAGGACGTAGGTGTAGGCAAGGACTTCATGACCAAAACACCAAAAGCATTGACAACAAAAGCCAAAATAGACAAATGGGACCTGATCAAACTCCACAGCTTCTGCACAGCAAAAGAAACAATCATTAGAGTGAATCGGCAACCAACAGTTTGGGAAAATATTTTTGCAGTTTACCCATCTGACAAAGGGCTGATATCCAAAATTTACAAAGAACTAAACCAGATTTACAAGAAAAAAACTAACAAGCCCCTTCAAAAGTGGACAAAGGATATGAACAGACACTTTACAAAAGAAGACATACTTGAGGCCAACAAACATGAAAAAATGCTCATCATCACTGGTCATCAGAGAAATGCAAATCAAAACTACATTGAGATACCATCTCACGCCGGTTAGAATGGTGATCATTAAAAAATCTGGAGACAACAGATGCTGGAGAGGATGTGGAGAAATAGGAACACTTTTACACTGTTGGTGGGAGTGTAAATTAGTTCAACCATTGTGGAAGACAGTGTGGCGATTCCTCAAGGACCTAGAAATAGAAATTCCATTTGACCCAGCAATCCCATTACTGGGTATATATCCAAAGGATTACAAATCGTTCTACTATAAGGACACGTGTACAGGAATGTTCACTGCAGCACTGTTTACAATAGCAAAGACCTGGAACCAACCCAAATGCCCATTGACGATAGACTGGATAGGGAAAATGTGGCACATATACAACATGGAATATTATGCAGCCATCAAAAACGATGAGTTTGTGTCCTTTGTAGGGACATGGATGAACCTGGAAACCATCATTGTCAGCAAACTCACAGAAGAGCAGAAGATCAAACACCGCATGTTCTCACTCATAGGCGGGTGTTGAACAATGAGAACACATGGACACAGGGAGGGGAGCACTACACACTGGGGTCAGTTGGGGGGAAATATGGGAGGGACGGTGGGGGGTGGGAAGCTGGGGAGAGATAGCAAGGGGAGAAATGCCAGATGTAGGTGATGGGGAGGAAGGCAGCAAATCACACTGCCACGTGTGTTCCTATGCAACAATTTTGCATGTTCTTCACATGTACCCCAAAACCTAAAATGCAATAAAATAAATAAATGGGAAAAAAAAAGGTACAGTGTCTTTCTCTGCATCGTTGACACACTACCTAATGTGTCTTTAGATAACCCTCTCCAAATAGCATTTTCAATAGCCAGTAACCTTACCTGGCATGGTATGGGGGTTGTAAATTGACATGGAAATTTAAATAGTTCTTACTGGTACACTGCACAAGTTAGTTATATGTGGAGACGGTAGTTCTTTCATCTTCAATTTTCTTTGATGCAGCTTATACAAAATAATTGTTTTGTTAACTGAATACCACTCTATAATTGTTAAAAAAAAAAAAAAAAAAAAAGAGTTGCAGCCATGTTGTTGACATTCTGGATGCTTCTAAGTAAATACAATTAAAAAATTATTTTGGCTTAAGCCAGTTATTTACTAACAGAAATTTATTATGTTAATCTATGCATTTTAAGAATTTATTAAAATAAAGGAATTAAAATTTGAAAAGATAAAAAAAAAAGAATGTTAATCTTCCTACATCGTTAGAATTTTTGTACATATTTACATGCATGTCTGTGCATAAAGCTGGCCTCCTTATAAGTTAAATTGTTACATGTTCAGTGAAAAAAAAATATTTTCCAAGCTTTAACAGTGAAGAGGGGTGCATATGGTCCAGACATGTCCTGTTGGAGTTGAATGGGGCCTGTTGTGGGAAAGCGTGAAAGGCAGAGTGAGGCCCTAGTGCATTTAGGTGGGGTAAATGCAGAGGGACCCTAATAGAGAGGCAGCCGGGGCCAGGGCCCAGCAACACTGAGGCTCACAGGGGCTTCCGGATTGAGGAAAATGGGCCAGGTTGATGAAGGCTAAAGCGTCCTGTAACTGGTGAAGATCTGGCCAGATGGTGCTGCACCTCAGCATCAGTGCCAGCCAGGCCTAACTAGACACTATATTAAAGACACCTGGGGTGGACAGGTGTGAGCCTCCAGGCTGCAAAGAGACCCTGAGGGAGAGAAGGAGATCTGCCCTGGGGCAAGGGTCCAGACCATTATGGCCAGGACAGTTTAAAAGCGCCCCATCTCCTCTGTTCTCAGAGGCCCAAGCGGGTGAACAGATAACAATTTAACTGAAGTCTCACTGAAAAAACAGGGTCCCATGGGGTTTGCCACCCCCTACCTACAACTGGAAACAGCCACCTCTCTCTCCTCTCTATGCCAAGAACCTCTGTTCAGGGCTCCTGAGAAACCCCTCCTCCCTTCTGTCTCCCGCCACAGTACACTTGCTAAGAATGCCCGAGATCTGGCACCTGAGCTTTTTGCACAGCAGGCAGAGGAGCAAGCAGAACAAGGCTTGCGGTGTGTCCCGCACAGGGGCGGATGTTCACGGGCCCAGACTGCAGACCAGCTCGCCCGGTAGCCGGTGGTAGCTGTGCGCTCCCCGCCCGGCCCCTCCACCTTCTGGAGCAGCAACTCCCGCTGCCGCTTCCGTTTCTTGAGCGCAGAATGTGTGAATGCGGCTAGGGGGTCAAACGTGGGGACGGTGGCGTCCTCTGGTACCTCTGACCATCCGGCCCAGGCAGCAGCCAGCCCTGCCCGCGCCTCCGCCAGCGGCCCCATCAGTCCGGCGTTCCTGTCGCCTCTTCTCCCCGCAGCTCGCCTCCCGGTTCTCACAGTCGGGCACCTGGCCGCTCAGAGACGCAGGACCAGCTCAGATCTCGGGTCCTGCACCTCCCGGGCGAACAAGCGAGGAGGCAGGGAGAAAAGCTGTCTGTCGCTAAAGCAGTCATGATTCAAAATCCCTGTTCAGTGCAGGTGCACAGTCACAGCTGAAAATTGTGGTTATCTAAGAAAATTATTTCTTAATTGTATATCTACGTTTTATATAGAAGTGTTTTGGTTAATGTATCTCTCATTCTTGTTTTGACATTTCATATTACTGGGTTTCCTTTTTAGAGTAGGTTCCTTGACATTCGTGTTTTGTGAGTTTGGTTTTACCGACCTATTATGATTTTGGATGTGAATCTACAACCCTATGTACACGTTAAGTCGATGTGGGGTTTAATTAAAACATGAATCAGCCGTATCTGTCATCAATAAAAGTATATATGTTTGTTTGCCTCTATAAATATACTTCATTTATTTATAACTTATCTTGCATATTTCGTTTCTTGGCTGATGTCAAACGTTGTTTTATCTTGTTCAGGAGAGTAGTCATGTAAATAGTCTTAATTTACATGTATTTATTGATAAATCTATATTATCTTTTTGTGAAAAAATACATTTATTATTTCAAGGTAATTTTCTGAAGTTTTTAACTCTATCTCTTTTATGTATCATATATATGGGGAAGAAAAAAATATATATATATACTTTTTTTTTTTTTTTTGCAACTGAATTTTGCTTCGTTGCCAGCTGGAGTGATTGGGACTACAGGTGTGAGCCACTGCACCCAGCCCACTTTACAATATTTTAATTGTAATAAAAGCACAACAAAATTTACCGTTCTATATATTTTTAATTGCATTATTAATATTATGTATATTCACATTTATATGCAACAGGCTTCTAGAGCTTTTCCATTGCAAAACTAAAACTTAACACCCATAAACGATACCTGCCCATTTTACCCTTTCCTGAGCCCTTGACAAACACATTCTACTTACTTTTTCTGTGATTGGATTACTTAAGATATCTCATAGGTGGAATCATACATTCTCTGTCATTTGTCTCCTGGTATATTTTACTTAACATCATGTCCCAAAGGTTTATTGTTATTGCAGCTTGTGATAAGATTTCCTTTTTAAATCATATTTTATTCTATGTATATATCATATTTTCTTTCCTTACTTATCAAGGGACTTTCAAGTAGCCTCTAACTTTTGGATTTTTAGAATATTTGTTATAAACATGGGTGTGCAAAAGTTTTTTTCGGGTTCTGCTTTGCACATTTAGATAGATATCCAGAAATGGGATTGCCAGATCGTATGATAATTTTATTTTTAATATTCTGATGAACCTCTGTACTATTTTTCATAATGGCTGCATTGTAATTTTTTCCACCATCAGTGCACAAGTGTTTTAATTTTTCTACATGCTTAAAAACACCTGTTATTTTTTCTCGTTTGATAGTGGCCATCCTAGTGAGTGTGAGGTAATATCTCATTGGAGTTTTGCTTTTAATTTCTTTAAAAATTTCTTTTGAGCATCTTTTCAAATTCCTCTTTGCCATTTGTATATCTGCTTTGTGGAAACATCTGTTGAGAGTTTTGCCCATTTTTTAATATAGTTGTTCAGTTTTTATTGTTTAGTTTTTTATACATTCTGGGTATTAACTTCTACAAAATATATTATTTGCATTTTTTTCTCATTTCTTAGGTGGCATTTTTGCTTTACTAAATATTTTCTTTGGTGTCCAGAAAGCTTATAACATTTGAGGTAGTCCTATTCTCCTGCTTTTTTCTTGTTACCTCTGCTTTTAAGGTTATATTTAAAAATTGCCAAGACAAATGTCATGATTTTTACCTTATATTTTAAGAGCTTTTTTTTTTTTTTTTTAAATTTAAAATTTCACACCAGGTAGATATTTTAAGAGTTTTATAACTGCCTTACTTACATTTAAGAGTTTTATTTCTATTTATTTATTATTGCTTTTTTGAGGCCGAGTTTCAATCTTTTTGTCCAGGCTGTAGTGCAATGGCATGATCTCAGCTCACCGCAACCTCCACCTTCTGGGTTCACTGATTCTCCTGCCTCAGCTTCCCAAGTAGCTGGGATTACAGGCATGAGCCACCAAGCCCAGCTTATTTTGTATTTTTAGTAGGGATGGGGTTTCTCCACGTTGGTATGGTTAATCTGAAACTCCTGACCTCAGGTGATCTGCTTGCCTCGGCCTCCCACAGTGCTAGGATTATAGGCGTGAGCAACTACACCCAGCCTAAATGTTTAATTTAGGAAAGAGAGAGAGAGAGAGAGCACTTTATGAGATTAAATTAATAAATTAAACATTGAATTGCTCCAACCCTCAGGAAAGGAAGCCAAATGGAAATCTTAAGACTCTTCATCTCACTACAGTCTATCAGATAGGGACTGAGGCTGATGTCTTTACTATTATTGCAGAGTGCATGTTCTCTCTTAAAGAGAGCACTTTACAAAATGTCCTTTTGGACACATTTTCATTGAGGGTTTCATGTCCCAAGAGTCAATGAGACAAGTCATGACAAAGTGGCTTCATCATCTGGGGAGACACCTGAACTTCTTGGTCTCACAACTAAGGATATGAAGAATGCAGACACACCAAAAGTTAGGTTAGAGCCAAAGTTTAATACATGAAAAAAGAGAACAGCTCTCTGTTGCAGAAAGAGTTCCTGAAAAGCAGTCACCTTTCAGTAGTGAAATGCAAGGATTTTTATAGATGAGCTTGTGGGAGGGAGTATCTTTTCCACATAGGGCTTGAAAAACAAGTTAGGAGCAGGTGTGTCATCTGCATAGAGCCTGAATCTTTGGCAGCGCACACCCCAAACTTTTATTATGCAGGCGGGTTTTTAGCCTGAGCTACTCCAAGTTGTTTATCTCTTTCCCACTGTACTTGTGCTAAAAACGGGGGTGGGGCCCTCATGTTGGATTTGTCTGGTTCAAGGTGGTCCCTTCTTTCCATGCAGCTGCAGACATCCTGGCCCACGAAACCTTCCAGCTTTCTTACCTATAATTGCTCCCTAAATATCCAGGTTGCTATTTGTTTAAGTGAAGTAATTTCTTGGGCTGCTTTTTGTTAGAACAAACATTCTGTCGAGGACTCTGCTCTATCTGCCGAGCTAGTTTCTTTATACCTCCACTCTCAAGGATAACTGTTCTAATATTAAGGTGGTTCTGGCAGAGGGAACAGAAAATCTGGAGACCACAAAATGCCTTAGAATAAGAATTCACCCTTTAATCAGCTTTAGTGTGAATTGCATGTTTATTATAATATCTGTTTCGTACACTAATATCACAAGAAGGGAAAATGTATCTTTTAAGAATCCAGATGACAAACGGTCTTCCCACAGATTCTTTGTGTTTCCCTGTTTCTAGAATTAAGTCATTTCAGTGTAGATTGTCTTATTTGGAATCACCAGATGAGGAGAAAGCCTAGGCTGGCAGGCAGGACATGGTGGATTACTTGCTGGAAAGGCGTTTTGTGGGGTCACTATAGGGGCAGGCACTGCAGCCCACAGGAAAGCCTCAGCCACAATGATCTCTGGTGCCACCCTAGCGGCGTAAAGCAGCAAGCAAAGCTCTGATTCCCTGTCCTGAAGGGCTACCTCTGCCATGCAAGTCTGGCCTTGCCCTGAGCTGAGCCTGCAGCCTGCACTGGGTCATGACTTCTAGGTGCACTGGTCTGTTCTGGTCCTTAAAGAGGCAGAAGACAACTTTTGTCCCCAATTCGCTGCCCTGTTGGCCAGGCCTGGGAAGGACTAGAGGTCTGCACAGCGGTTTGCAAGACTCCAGCACCCAGTTGTCCCACTGTGATGCCATAAAGGATGACCAGAAACACGGGGGCAGGGGAAGGGGAAGACAAAGGGCAAATAGGAGAAGGCGAGCTTCCAGAAAGAGGCCCATCGCAACTTAGTGCCTAGGTGGGCATGGGGATTGTTGCGTGCTGCTTGAGGACAAGGCAATGAGCCCTGCTGGAGATTGCCAATATAACCACCCCTTGCCAGGGGTCACCAGAGATGGTTTGAAAACCTTCAAAAACAACACCTGTCCCCATGGATCAAGAACTGAGAGAAGCTGTGGCTGCAGCAGCGGATCCAGCTGGTCTAGGGAACTGCATCGAGTACTCTTTGGACCGCAGCCTGGGCACGCAGCTTGGGTCTGGGGCGTCAGTGGAGCACAGCTGGCACCTCCACTGCTCTCGTCTCTTCTGGCTTGCTCCTCTGGCGGTGAAAAGATTCTAGCAGCCTGATCTTTGCCCTGACTGAGAAGTGTGCAAGGTTGGGGAGGCAGAGCAGTGGGAGTGGAGTGGGGAAGGTGATTGCCAAGAGCCCTGCTCAAGTGCTGGGTGCTGCAAAAAGGGAGGACAGAGGTGGTCATCTTGTTCTTCTTAGAGAGGAGAGGAGAGGCCAAAGCTTATTACACACACTATCATTTTAGGGGGACTCCCATTCAAATCCTATCCAGTCTTCATGGTCCTAACACTTCTGCTGACTGAGAAGATAAGTCTCAGGTAGCTGGACGTGGCCACAGAGGTCCGAATGCCTACCTTGAAAAACTCAACAGACTGACAGCACTAGGGCCGGCACCCGCAGAGGCTCTTTCCAGTCGGCAGGGCGGTGGACTCCCGCATTGGCATTAGGCAGCTCTCTGGACCCATCCACTAGGTGCCTGCCTCCAGTGAATGAGATCGTTAAGGCTGATCAGGCCCCTTGTTGGCAGGGCTGCTGAGATTCAGCACAACCTGAACAGATCTAGACTCAGATGGGCTGCTTGAGACTTCATTGTCCTGGGCATCCTTCTTGGCCTTCAGAACGCCCCTGAGAGCCTGAGTGAGCCAGACCCTGACCCTGGCTGCAACTCCCCAGGAGCCCCATTTCATCTGGCCTCCATCGTCAGGGCTCCTGCTGAGCATGATCCAATTTCCCAGGACAAGCCTGACTCCAACAGACATGTCTGGACCCTGTGTGTTTCTCTTTAGGGTGAGCAAAGAAAGAAAATAATTTCCATTTTCTTGTTACTGTTTTCTAATTTTACCTTTAACTTATTTATTGTAAAAAGGCTTAGACTGCCAGAGACCTGACCCACCCACCAGGAGGCCTCAGCCATTAATTCAGTATTTTTCCAACCTACCCTGTCATTAAATATTTTCACTCTTAACAAAATAGGGGGAAACATGAGCAAGTGCAATTTCACCAGCTCTGGTGCTGTAAGGATGGGCCAGAAGGTCATGCCCATTAGGATTCTGTAGAAATTCTATAGAAATAAACAACTCAAGGTTTGTTTGGGCAGATTGGCATGGAGAAATAAGCTTCAAAACTTCTAGCACACAGAAGTTAAGCTTGTTAGCAGCCATGAGCTTACAGATTTCAATACCTAAATTTGGCAATGATTTTTTCTGTCTAAATTGCCATAATGGCCACACAGATATGGAATAGTTTATACCATTTGTTTTTCTATTACAAATTGTGCATTTTGGCCAAAGTGCTTTATATATCATGATTAGTTTCCCACCTTGCTTGAAAATTGGAAGTGACAGCCCTTTAAGGAATGTTTTTGACACACTTTCATCTAAGGCTCTGTGTCCCCACAGTGCTGAGAAGACAAATAGTCATCACTGTTCCATTTTGATGGGGCTGGGAGAAGCAGGTGCCATTTGAGAATACAAAGTATCCTAGAATTAGAATTCACTCTTCAATCAGTTTTAGTGTGAATTGCACATATATTAGAATAGCCTGTTAGTGAACCTTAAGCTTTCAAGGAGAGACAATTGTCCCCTTTGAAAAATTAAAGTGACCAACGGACTTTGCTCAGATGTTTGTTTCTGGTGGAGTCATGCCATTGTAGATTGTTTCTTTTGGAATCACTGGGTGATGAGAAACCCAGGGTGGCGAGCTGGACAACATAGAGTCCCTGTGGGGGAAGTGTGACTGGGGTCACTAAAGTATCAGTCACTGCAGTGGAAAAGCAGCATTTGAGATTCTCTCCGGCACAGCCTGGGTGCTGGGGGAGGCAGCCAGTCCAAGAGCTTATTCTGTGTGTGGACGGGTGACCCCAGGCCTGGATACAAACTCCAGAGTCCAGAAGACAGGCCCAGGCCAGGGAGTGCCTTACACATTTATCGCTGCTGTGTGTGTGTGTCTGGCATCTGCCAGTGGGTGCCCCAATCCTTCCTGCAGTGCCAGGTCCTGTTCCATTTCTTCTGGAGGCTTCAGAGGACTTTCCACTCTGAGCCCTGGCATGTTTACGTAGACATGGCAGGACCCCAGCTCTGCACATTTTCATCTCTATGGTGCCAGGTGCCCCATTGTGACAAAGACCAACTGCCCCATTGTGACAAGGAGGATAATCAAAAGTAGGCGATTAGGGTTGCAGAAAAAAAAAAAAAAGGCAGGAGAGATGCTATAGGTAGGAGGCCTGACATGACTGCCTCTAGCCTGGAGTTTCCGGGTGCCTCATGGTGCAGGATTGTTTGCTGCCAGAACAAGGCAATACACTGTAATGAAAACTCTCACCATTTCCACCCTTTCTCCATTGAGGACACCTGGCTAACCAGCCAAAGCGCCAGTTCCATGTTTGGAACAAAGACTGTGAACCATTGCAGAAACTCCAGCCGGCAAAACACAAGTGTGAGCCACAGAGCACTCCACATGTCTAGGTTGTGGTGAGCTGGACTTACAGCCCCCACTGGGCTCCTGACTTCTTCCTGGAGTGCAGAGGTTTTGATTTGTTCATTCTGGAGGTGGTAGATGGCTTTCCTTTTGGACCTTCTGCCTGTTCATCTGACCCCTGCAGGACCTGAGTTAAGTGGGGTTCCTGGGTCTCCTTGGTGTCAGGTGCCCCAGGTGTGATAACAAGGAGGATGGTGAAAAGTTTGCCAGTGGTTAAGGAAGGAAATATGGGGAAAGAGTGGAGCTACAGGGAGGAGGCACCACAGGATCACCTCCAGCCTGGGGCAGCTGAATTGGTGAGGCTGTGTCTGGGTCCTGCCTTGGCAGGTGAGGCAATCAACTTTGCTGAAGATGCCATCATCCCCACTTTCAACTGGTGGTGACTCAGTGTATCTGAAAACCTTGGAAAAGTGTTCACATTTTTGGCACTTAAGTAAACAAATAAGCAGAAGCTGCTGAGGCTGTTCTAGGTCTTCCAGTGGGGTCCAACCTGCACCCAGTGTCACCTGGATAGCAGCATGGGCTGCAGTCTTGGGCCTGGACAACCGTGAGAGCACAGTCCTTGCCACCACCTCCCTCTTTGGATTTACTTCTCTCTTGGCTGTGCCGATGTTCAAGTCTCTTGGTCTCTGGTCTGCCCAGTAAGAGTGCAGGGGTGGAGAGGTGAGGAGGTGAAGTCAAGAGCCTTGTTCCAGTGCTGAGCATAATGAAAAGTCAGAAGAGAGGTCATAATCTGGTTGTATTTGAAGGGGAGAGGACAAAGCCCATGACATTCTGCTTTTTTAGAGGACTTACCGTTCAAGCCCTATTTGGTCTCCACAGGTCTTTGCTTCTGAGCACGGAGGAATTGGGGCTCTGTTACATGGATATCTAAAGAGATCCTAACCCTTGCCCTGAACGATGCAGAGACTAATATCTCTAGCCCAGCACCTAGTAATGTGACTTTCTTTTGCTAATTGTGCCCTCTGTGCATAAGAATTATCTGAGCCCAGGTCAGAAGAGAGAGTCACATTGCCTAGCTGATTGATGCATGAATATTTTAATATCTCCCCTGAGAGAATAGCCCAGGCAGGGGAGTCATATCACCTATGTCCTTTGCCTAGGTATAGTTCATTTTTTCAGATGAGGTTGGGGCTCTCATGCCCCAACAGATCCAGCCCACTGTTGACACTGGGACTCATGTACTTGGACAGAACTCACAAAAGGTGTTGACTTTCATATTTGGGACAAGTCACGTGCAGTATTGGGACTCTCATGCTTGGACCTTTCTGTGGGTGTGAAACAACAAACCACTGGGTGAAGCACCCAGGTAATGTGACTCTCCTGCTTGTGGCCTCCATACACTGGGCATTGTGACATAAGTCCCTTAAGGGACTTACCTTTCAAGCCATATTTGGTCTCCATTGGCCTTTGCTTCTGAGGATGAAGGAGTTGGAGCTCTGTTACATGGATGTCTAAAGAGATTATAACCCTCACCTTGAATGACTGAGAGACTGATACCTCTAGCCCAGCATCTAGGTAATGTGACTCTTTCTTGCTATTACGGCTGCCTACATAAAAGCTTGAGACACACACTGAGCCAAGCACCCAGGCAATAAGACTCTCCTGTTTGTGCCCTGCCTATCCTGGGCAATGTGACATATCACTGAGTCTGGCACCCAGGTGATGTAACTCCTTTTTTGGGATCTGTCAACAGAAGGGACTGTGATATACTTCTGGGTCATTACCCAGGTGATGTGACCCTCTTGCCTTCTGTTTACCCACAGGTAGGACTGTGACCTCTGCCTAGGCCCAGCACACAGGCATTATGATGTCTCTCAGATGTGAAACCACCCAAGAGAAGAGATTTTGGCTCTCATAGATAGATTTAGGGCACAAGGTAAGGTCCTGAGTCTCTTACTTGCAAAAAGTTACAGAAAATTCTGACACACGCACACACACACACACACACACACACACACACATATATATATTACAAAGCCTTTGAGTGGTACAGAGTTTCATAATACAAACCAGAACACAGGTGATATGTGATATTGTGACTCTCATAGCCACATCCTGCTGAAAATTAAAATTGTCACACTCATACATGGGCAGAGCCCACTGGTGAGCTCCTGAATCTTACATGCAGATAAAGTCCACAATTAGAATTGTGACTGTTATACATAAATCTGGCCACAGGTGGGATGGTGACTCATTTCTGGAACCAGATCACAGGCCCAGTAATGACTCTAATACCTGGACCCAGCCAATAAAATACATGTTTGCTTTAGTGAGTAGGCTTATGGAAACAGGTAATGTCCTGGGTTTCTGACTTTTACAAATGTCACAGAGCCCTACAAAACTCAAGCATATTGTACAATACCTGCAGGTGATAAAGAGAGTTTCATAACAGGGTCCATCATGAAGAGGAAATTGTGACTCTTGTCTACATATTCCACTGACAGTAAGAATTATCATTCACCTTTATGGAAAGAGCCCATTGTTGAGATTCTGAATCTCGCACCTGGAGGCAACTGAAAGTTGGAACTGTGACTCTCATACATGGATCCAGACCACAGGTAAGATGGTGACTTTTAGATCAAGGTTAAACACCCTGTGAGGCTGCATCTTCTTAATTAGAAACTGTTTACAGATGATGTTGGGGCTCTCATGCACAGGTCCAGTTCACTGTTGACTTTGTAGCTCATGTACTTGGGCAGAATTGACAAAAGGTGGTGACTTTCATAATTGGAGCCAGGCCATATGTAGTACTGTGAATCTCATTTCTACATCTTCCTGCAGATGTCATTTCATCACATAAATCTGCCCAACACCTGGTTAATTTTACTCTTTTACCTGGGTCCTTTCTAAGTATGGGATTGTAACCTCTACATAGGCCAACCACATGGTGATATGACTCTCCAGTCTGGGCTCTTTTCTCAGAGAAGATTTTGAAATATTTATGCACCAATTACCTAGGTGATGTGACTCTCCTCTCCATCCTGGGCTCAGCCCACAAGAGGCATTGTGACATATCACTGGTTCCATCACCTAGGTGATGTGACTCTCTTCTCCTGCCTGGGCTCCACCCCCATTTGAAATTTTGACATATCTCAAAGCCCATCACTATGTAATGTGAGTCTCCTTTTTTGTCTTGGAACTGCTCACTTAGAAAATGGTGACATATTACTGGGTTCAGCATCTGGTAGATTTGACTGTCCTTTTTTGCCTGGACTCTCCCTACAGAAGTGACAAATTGATGGACCAAGGACCTGGGTTTTGTGGCTCTCCTAAGCAATGCCTATAATTGAGATTGTGAAATATACCTGGGCCATATTTTCTAGGTGATGTAACTCTCCTGCCTGAGCCCTTCCCTTAGATGGCATTGTGACTTATCTCTTTGCCCATCACCTAGGTCATATAACTCTTCTGTTTCTTCCTGGGCTCTGTCTAGAGGGGAATTTATGACATATTGCTTTACACAGCACCCAGGTAATTTGACTCTCCTGCCTGGACCCTGCCCACAAAGGGCATTGTGACATATCAGTGGGCTCAGCAGCCAGGTGGTGTGACTTTCTGGTCAGGGCTTCTCTCTTAACAGGGACACTGACATATCTCTGGCACAGCATTCAGGTGATGTGGCTCTTCTTCCTGTTCACTGCCTAGAGGTGATATTGTAGCATACATCTGGGTCCAGTTTACAGGCATAATTATGACTATCATACATGGACACAACCAATAGAATAGATTTTTGCTGTTCTAGATGGGCTATGGCAATGTATCATGTCTTTGATCTCTTACTTTTGGAAACATCACAAAGTATTAGAAAGCTTATGCATATTTTATAATGCTCTTTGGTGGTACAGGGAGTGTCTTTACAGAGCACAGCACAAAGCCAACAGTTAAAATTGTCAATCTCACACGTGAACAAAGCCCACTTTCAAGGCCTTAAATCTCACTCATAGACACAGTCCACAGCTGGAATATTGACTGTCACATGGGGATCTGGCCATAGGTAAAATGGGCGACTCATTGCTGAACCTAACTTATAGGTATGGTAATGACTCTCACATCTAAATCTCATCCTTAGGCTTGGAGCAACAAGTCAGATTATGGGTTTATATATGCACAAACATTTCAGAGTGGAATGCAAGTCTCACACACACTATAAAAAGTCACAGGTGGTTTAAATATTAATACAACAAAGCCCAGTACAGTGGTGAGATTTTGACTTTCATTGCATACATTGTAAAGATTGCCACACATCCATGTGGATACAACTCATTGTTGAAGTTCTGAATTTCACACCTAAAGGCAGTCCAAGGTTGGTATTGTTACTCTTATATGTGGATCCAGCCCTCCGGTGAGATGATGAGTCTCTGACCAAGATTCAGAAAATATGTTAGGCTCTAACTCTTCTAATGTGAGTTGTCTTAGGTTGAGGCTTTCACGCATGGGTCCAATTTACTGTTAAGATCATGAATTGTATGCTTGGAGTATGTAAAAGTTTATGAGGTGCGCACTTTTATATCTGGACCCAGAAAATGTGCAGAAATGTAAAATCCATTTCTGGATCTTCCCACAGGTGTGACCGTGATATATACTTTTGGCCAAGCAGAATTTGAGAGATTTGAATATACTGCCTAAATAAAGCCCATAGTTAGGATTGTGACATACACTTAAGTCAATAACCTTGGTGATGTGGCCCTCATGCCTAATCCCTTCTCGCAGGTGACACAGTGATGTACTTCTGGTCTAATTTCCAGGCGATGTGATTGTCACCTTTACCTAGGCCCCATTCCCAAAGAGGATGGTGACATATTGCTAAGCCCAGCATTCAGGTGATGTAGTCCTTCAGCCTGAGTTCTGCCCTCAGGGAACATTGTGTCACATAACTGACTCCAGCACAATAGTGATATGTGGGAATTCACTCAGGGTGGTGGCAAAAATATTAAGGGAAAATAGCACAGAAAGTTATGTAATATAGTCTCAAACTCTTTTGGAAAGCCCAATGGTTTTTTCATAGTTTCAGTAGAAGTTTTGACTGATGACAGCCAAAATCCTTTTACATTTAGTTAATAAGTAAAGCAAATAGCTAGGGTATGTAGGGAGTTTACCTAACCTGTGTACTCATATGGTCTTAAAAATAACCTTTGAGCAGGATGGCCCTCTTGAGGGTAGGTTGACCAGGAATATTATTATCTAATGGTGTTTACTTTGGGAATCTGAACCTGTGCTTTAATCTTCACTCTAGTGATGTTGACTCAAACCTTTGTCAATTAAACTTTACTAAATAAATGCAAGCCTTACTGGCTAGTAAGGGCCGGCATTTGTAACTGTTTACGGAACTCTCCAGGGTGTCTGTAAAGTGGCCATGAACCCTCAGCTGAACTGACAAAGCATAATATCTGTGTGTCAGTGTACTTTATTTATCTACCATTGAGTCAGCGTCTGCAGGACAGACCCCCACAGGAGGTGATCCTGACAGTGATGTGAATTTCCTACCAGCACTCAACTCACAGGGGGTATACTAATATTTTCGTGGCTTAGTATTCAAGTAATGTGACTCTTCTGCCTGGTTCTGCCCACAGGTAGAATTGTGACATATATCTAGGCTTAGGTCACAGGAATAAATGATGATTCTCATATGAGAGCCCAGCTAAGAGCAGAGATTTTGATGCTCAGAGCTAAGCTTAGAACAATCAGTAAGGTTATGGGTCTTCTAATTGTATAAAGATTACAGATGATTATGACACTCACGAATATTCTATAAATTACTTGGGTCTTATCAGAGTCCATTACAGAGAAAAAATTTTTCCTCTCTCACACTTGGACCAAGTTCACTGGTAAGGTTCTGAATCTCACATGTGTAAACAGTTCACATTTAGAATTAACACTGTCATATGCAGATCTGGCAACAGGTTGGAAGGTGACTCATTTCTGGACCCAGCTCATAGGCATGTCAACATCTCTCATGCCTGGTCCCAGGTAATAAAAGAGATGTTGAGTCTTCTATCTAGGCTTACAGCAATATATAAGACCTTGGGCTTCCTACTTTTACAGAGGTCTCAGAGAATTACAACACTAATATATATTGTATAATGTCCTAAGGTGGTACAGAGAGTATTAACACAGGGCCCAGCTCAAAATTTTGATTGTAACTCTTATATGCACACACAGTCCACAGTTAGAATGAAATATAAACAGAACCTACTCATGAAGTCCTGGATCTCACTCACAGAAACAATTCATAGTTGGAATTGTGACTGCCGTATCTGAATCCACCCACAAATGGCAGGGTGGCTAATTTCCATACCCAGCTCACAGGCACACTGATGATTGTCATAGCTGGGCCCAGCAAATAGGATAACTCTCATGACTGAACTTACGGCAACATGTAGGATCATGGGTTTCTACCATCATGAAGGTCTTGAGCAAGTTTTCATTCTCATGCAGACCATATGAAGCCCTTAAGTGGCACGGAGGATGTATTTTAAAGGCCCAGCACATAGGTGACATTGTGACTCTCCTATGTACACACAAAATACAGTGAGGAATATCATCTTCCCATATGAACACAGTTCATTCTTGAGATTCTGAATATCACATCCAGATTCATTGAAAGTTGGTATTGTGACTCTTATACATGGATCCAGTTCACAGGTAGAATGGTGACTTTTGTACCAAAACTCAGCACACCTGTGAGACAGTGGCTGCCCTCATTAGTGTTTGCAGGTGAGGTTGGAGCTTTTATGCATGAATTCTGTCCACCATTGAGATTGTGATTTGTGTACTTTAAAACAATTCATAGAAAGTGTTATCTGCTATGCCTTGAGACAGAATATGTGTGAAACGGTGAATATCATCCCTGGACCTTCCTGTAAATGTGACTTTGACACATAATTTTTTTTTTTTTCTCAGCACCTGATTGACTTTACTCTCTGCATAAGCCCTGCAGCAGTTGGGGTTGTCACAAAAACCTGGCCCAAACATCTAAGTGATTTGACTGTCCTGACTTGGTCCTGCTCACAAGGAGCATCATAATGTCTCTTTGAGCCCATCACCTTGCTGATGAGATACCATACTCCTCCCTGTGTCCTGTCTCCAGTAAGGTTTGTGTCATAAATCTGGGCATATTACCTAGGTAATATGACTCTCCTCTCATGCCTGGGCACTGTTAACAGGGGGGATTGTGACATATTGCTGGATCCAGCACCTAGGTGATGTGACTTTTTTGACTGGGTTTTGCCTATAATGGGCATTGTGACATATCACTGAACCTAGCATAAAGGTAATGACTTTCCTGTGTCTGTCTTGCCAATGGAGAGATATTGACATTTCCCTGGCCCAGTATTCAGGTGATTTGACTTTCCTTTCTGGTTCAGCTCACAGGTAGGGTTGTGACATATACCTAGGCCCAGGCAACTGTCACGATGATAACTTTTTTACATGGACTCAGCCAGTAGGAGAAATTTTGACTCTAATAGCTAGGCTTAGGGCAACAACTAAGATTTTTGGTCTACTAATTGTGAAAAGGTCGCAGAAGATTATGACATTCACATGTGTTTTATAAAGCCCTTGGGGTACACAGATAGTTACATAGCAGGGCCCAGCAAACAACAATCTTGTGACTCTCACAGACAAATATAGCCAACAATTAGGACTGTCATCCTCACTCATGGGTAGAGCCCACTATTGAGATTCTAAATCCTACACATGGGTGCAGTTTAGAGTTGAAATTGTGACTGTCATATGTGGATCTGGCCTCAAACTGGATGTTTTAACTTTGACTTGGAACTTTTCTTACACCAATGTAATTTTGCATTTTGGCCAAACTTTTTTTTTTTTTTTTTTTTTTTTGGCAGGCAAGGTCATTATTGTAGAGAAACATGTATTTAAATATAAGGAATCTTTTCTTTTTAATAGAGCATGAACAAATAGAGCATTATATGCTTATTTTACCTAAGCTGTTCTCTTTCAAAAAGACTAATGTAATGAAAAACTTGAAATTTTCTCTGCAGTATATTTTTTATCCAGAATACATAAAAAATGCTTAATTTAGAACAGTTTTTCAAAACAACTGATTTTTGGCCAAGTTTCAAGAATATCTTATCCAAAAACAATCAACCAAAGACTATCAGTTAAAAATTAAGCGACAGTACTTAATTTTTTTTCTTTGTTTTAGAGATAAAATCTCACTATGTTTCCCTGGCTGCAGTGCAGTAGCTAGTCACAAATGGAATCATGGTGGATTACAGCTTGGGCTCAAAGAATCCTCCTGCCTTAGCCTCCTCAGTAGTAGGGACTAAATGCGCATGCCACCACACCTGGCTATAATTTTAAAAACCATTTTCACACTCTTGTACATTTTTGGACATTGGGAAACAAATATATTTTGACTCTCAAAAAAAAGTTCTTGGTGGCACATTAAAGAATGAGTCAATGAGTTTACAAAACACAAGAGGCAGGGTATAGTTATTCCAACATAATAAGAAAAAACATTGTGCCTTTGCTTTTGTTTGAAGAGAAATAAAATGTTTCCACTCAAGTTTTAAGTGTCAAAATAGCTAATTACTGTAAAAATGTCACCCAAAATTAGTAACATTACTCAGAAAATCAGCTACTTTCAACAGAAACCATTTTAGTTACCCTTTACAATAACTATGTTGTAACTTTCATTTTTAAGAGTCTTATACCTCCTCAGTATTATCACAAACCACCTTGTTAGATTTTGTTAACTAATTCTAACCCAGTTTTAATTAAAAACTGCTCACAGTCTCAAGCAAGAAATACTATTGCATATTACACTCATATCTTAGGAATGTGTGCTTCCCCCATATCCCCAAACTGACAATGCATCTGCGAATTACATTCCATTATCTGAATTTATAACACTCAAAATTTTATGCTCTTTCACTGAACAAGAACATGAATATACCTGTAGTCTGAAAATACTTCATGAACTCTGAAGTGATTCTCTATGGAGGAATTTGACTAGTCACCAGCATACCAATATCCCCAATATCTAAACTAATTTATTTTACTCCTTTCAACTCAAAGATCTCATTGCATCATGTACTTGGTAAATTGTTACACAGGTGTGAACAATAATCCTTGTTTGTGTAAATTCTTACAAGACTTGTGGTTAAGTAACCCGAGTAGTGCTTCCTTTGGAATGACCACCACCTAACCGATACATTTTTCTTACACTTTTAATGAAAACATCTATATTCTTGCATGACTTCAATTCAAAAATAAACCGATGCAAAACCACTCAAAAATTATTTGTTTGATAAACTACTCTGACTTAAAAGCCTTAACTAGTAACATATAAAGGTGCTTAAAAGCTCCAGAGTTAGTATTGTGCTCTGGAGAACCAAACATGTTACTTTTCAGAAAACTATCGTGGCAGCTGAATTTGTGCAAACGCATTTGGGAGCACTTTATCACTCAATTATAGCTATTAGGGAACTGGTGGGCTAAAATGGTGACATTTTCTAGATTCAATTTTCTAATTGGTAATTCGCAAGATGACAAGTCATAATTTCATGGTAATTCTGCACATCCCCGGAAAAGAGAGGATGTGGCGGCTGCGGTTCCTCTTTTGTCCCCTCCCAGAATTGTCTGGCGCTTCAATCCTTCCCTGGCTGCGGTCAGCAGGAGCCACTTGGCGGTGCAGATGGGCTCCGGGTATAGCGGACACGGCAGGCTCTAAGGTGGCGCCCAGGGGCCAAGGGGAGCCTTGCCTACCGTGACTGCCACTGGGACTCACGTTTCTCTCCTGAGAGCCGGACGAGACAGCTCCAGTTCCAAGCTGCAGCAGCAGGAGCAGCAGCCACGAGACAGCAAAACCCTGAGCTGTCGGGAGTCAGACGGTGAGGGGTCTTGTGGGAGGGTCTACGCAGGACGCCCAGCTGTTGGGGTCCCGGGGCCAGACCTGAAGCTGTACCGGGGCGACCACTTCACAGGTCGATGTCAGCGCGCAATCCCCGGATTTTATTTTTCCTATAGTTAAATTGTATTCCATTGTGTGTATACACCGCGTATGCTCTATCCATTTATGCCCTGATGAAAACTAAGATTGCGCGGGCGCGCCGCAGGCAGCCCTGGAGGGGGGCCTTTCCTGCCTCCTAACACCGGGGTCCTTCCTCACGTTTCCTTCTGTGCCTGCGAACATGGCGGCGCCCATCGTCACGGCCCCGGGCAGAGCTCTGCTGCGGGGAGGCCTTCGGGAGCTACTGCGGCCGCGACAGGAAGGGAACACCCCTGGCCTGAAGCGTGACTTCAGCCTCTCTCAAAATCGGGACACGGTCATCGTGGAGCGCCGGTGGAAGGTACCGCTGGCGGGGGAGAGCCGGAAGCCGCGCCTGCACCGGCGACACCGCGTCTATAAGCTGTTTGAGGACACGAAGCATCGGCCCGTAGAAAACCTGGAGCTCATCCTCACGCAGTCTGTGGAGAATCTTGGAGTCCGGGGTGACCTGGTCTCAGTGAAGAAATATTTTGGCCGGAATCGACTCCTTCCTCAGGGACTGGCTGTATATGCATCTCCTGAAAACAAGAAGCTGTTTGAAGAAGAGAAATCGCTGAGACAAGAAGGAAAATTAGAGAAGATCTAGACCAAGGCAGGTGAGGCGACAGTGAAATTTCTAAAAAGCTGTCACCTGCAGGTAGGGATGAAGAACAATGTCAAATGGGAGCTGAATCCTGAAATTGTTGCCCGCCACTTCCTCAAGAATCTTGGTGTTGTGGTCGCCCCACATACATTAAAGCTACCAGAAGAGCCTATCACATGGTGGGGCGAGTATTGGTGTGAGGTGAGGGTAAATGGGCTTGATACTCTGAGAGTGTTTATGTCTGTGGTGAACTTTGAGAGGCCCAAGACCAAAAGATATAAGTACTGATTAGCCCAGCAAGCTGCCAAGGGCATGACCCCCACCGCCCCCCAGAAGATCTAAACCTACTTTTCCTCCAAGGCGGTAAAGCAGAATCAGGAGCGGTGGAGCAGAAATGGGCAAGCACCCTGATCTCACTCCCAGCTCTGACCAAATACAGAATTTTAGAGAATACCTGAAGACAGCAGACTGCACTGCATATACATGTTGAATTCTTAATTTTGCCATCTTTAACTGTCATCACTGGGGCGCCTTGTTCCAGAAGTACCAGGCTGTAGATTTGATAAGCTGCATACAATAGACCAAAACCGTCCAGATCCTGTTTAGCTTCTTCCTCCATTGGAGTTTATTGGGACAAACAGAAGAGCCAGCCAGTACTTGCCTCATTCTCATGATCTAAACTGAACATTTCTATCCCAAGCAGAAATAAAGAGATTATGTTCTAAAAAAAAAAGAAAGAAAGAAAAGAAAAAGAAAAGTAAGATTGATTCCATATCTGGGCTACTGTCAATCAAGCCATAATAAACATGGGAGTGCAGATATCTCTTTTATACACTGATTTTTATTTCCCTTTAACATATACTCAAGAGTGGAACTGCTGGATTATATGATAGTTTCATTTTTAGATTTTGGTTTTTGTTTTGAGAAATCTGCATAGTTTTCCCTGAAGGTTTCTAAAAAATAAATGAATAAATAAATCTAAAAATGTACTAAATTTACATTCACAGCAACTGTGTATAAGTGTTCCCATTTCTCCACATCCTCACCAAACCTTTTTTTTTTTTTTTTGTCTTCTTAATATTGGCCATTCTAAATGGGGTGAGGAATGACCTCATGTGGTTTTGGGTTGCATTTTCCAAAAGATTAGTGATGTTGGCCATTTCCTTAGGTCTTCTTTGGGAAAATATCTATTCAGATCTTTTGCTCATTCTTTAGTTTCGTTTTTTCAATTTTTATTGCTGTTGAGTCCTTATATATTTTGGATATTAACTCCTTGTCAGATGCACACAATTTCTATTATTTTATAGGTTGTGTTTTTACTGTTAATAGATTTCTATGCTGTCCAGCAGCTTTTATTTTAATATTTTATTGATATTAATTTTTCTGTTTTCTGACTTGATACAGAGGTAGGAGTTTTCCTTCAACTTCATAGGTTATCTGTCTTCTATCTCACTGTTTTTAAGAGATTTTTCTCTTTTTTGTGTCATGCAGATTGATCATTATCCTTTTTTAAAGACTTATTTATAATTGACACATAATAATTGTACATATTATGGGGTACAGTGTGATGTTTCAAGTATATACTGTTCAATGACCCAATCAGGGTAATTTGCATATCTAGCACTTTAAACATTTTTTTGGTGCTAATAAAATTTGAAATCCTCTCTTCTAGCTGTGTTAGAATAAACAGTATATTATTATTAGTTATAGTCACCCTACTGTGTAATAGAACACCAGAATTTACTCTCCGTCTAACTGTAACTTTGGAACTTTGATAAACCTCTCCCCATTCCTTCATCCCTTCACTCTCCATAGCCTCTGGTAAACCACCATTCTACTCTCTACTTCTATGTGATCAACTTTTTTCGATTTCACATTATGAGTGATATCGTGGTTTTTTTTCTTTCTGTGACTGGCTTATTTCACATTACAGAATGTCCCCTGGGTTCATCCATCTTGACATAAATGACAGAAGTTTATTCTGTTTTATTACTGAACATTATTTGTGTGTGTGTGTGTATGTATAACATTTTCTTCAATCATCTGTAGATGGCCATTTACACACTTGATAAAAATGTAAGTTTATACAAACCTTAGGGAAAAAAGCATGGAAGTTTTTCAAGAAATTATAAATAGAACTGCAATATACATATGACCCAGCAATTCCACCAGTGGATACATATCAAAAGGATATAAAAACAGTAAGTTAAAAAGATAATTGCACTTTCATGTTTATTGAAGTGGTACTCACAATGACTTAAACCATTATTTGTTTCTCAATTTATGTTTTTTGGCTTATTACACTCTAAACTTTGATAAAATTCATGTGTTGTTTACAATTTCTGAAACTTATGATTCACCAATTCTTTAAATATTGCCTTCCTGTTTATAGTCTAGAGAACAAATTTTTTTTTATTTTTTCTCATCTAATCTTCACATATAAATAAATATATTTGCATTTTGTATGAACATGCCTTCTATAAAGCATATGACTACATTAATTGTGCTCAGCATTTCAGTTTACTAGTCCTCCCATCAGCTCAGTCTATTTTATTATGTAATTTGTGTGATATACATTTTTTACTACATTTTTAATAGTTTATTTTCTATTTGCTTCTTTTCCAGATATAACTTGACAAGCTCATAGGTTTTCTTCACATTATTTTCATTTTTTTGTTTTTCACTATATTGCAAACATTTAAATATAAAACCTCATATCTGAGTTTTATGTGCCTTATTGTTTAATCTAATGGTTCACACTTGTAGCTTATCTCTCTTTGTGCAACATAATTTATAATTTAGTTATCAAATATGGAAGACAGCACACTCTGGATGCCAGCAGGGAGTTTATCTATGTATATGCCATATGCCTTGTCAGGAGCTGAACAACTGAAAAAGATCTGACATCTTTGTGATCAGATGCACCTGAATGGAGCACTGGCAACTTAGGTTGATACTTCTTTGGATCAATACTTTTATCTACTTCTGGTCTTGAGAAGTTTCCATAATTTTAACTATACTAGGCATTTTGTGAATTTTTGTAAATTATTTATTTATTTATTTATTTTTGAGATGGAGTCTCAGTCTGTTGCCCAGGCTAGAGTGCAATGGTGCTATCTCGACTCACTGCAACCTCCACCTCCCAGGTTCAAGCCATTCTCCTACCTCAGCCTCCCTGGTAGCTGGGATTACAGGTGCCCGACAATGTGCCCTGCTAATTTTTGTATTTTTAGTAGAGAGGATTTCACCATCTTGAAATGGCTTGAAATGCCAGGCTATTCTTGAACTCTTGACTTCGTGATCCACCTGCCTCAGCTTCCCAAGTGCTGGGATTACAGGTGTGAGCCACCATGCCCAGCTGAATTCTTGTAACTTCTTGATAATTTTAGTTATCTGCATTAAGTTTTTAAAGCATGTTATTTTCCCGAAAAGCAGAAATATCAACAGTTGCATAAATGAATAAAACACATTACAGGGATTTTCTATGGCATAGATCACCTACCTCCTCATGAGAAATTGCAAAATGAGTACAATATTGTCTATATAAGAGTGGTATTTCAAATGAAGAAATACCGCTCTCTTATATGGACAATATTGTACTAATTTGTAGAATGTGATTAACTTTTTACCATTAGAAAATTAATGATAAGTTATGCACACATTTCTGAAATATTTTACTGCAGGTAGTAGGATGGTCAGAATCATTGTTGCCTTTAACCTAATACTAATGTGGGTAAAAATATTTACCTGAATTCAGATCTTTCAGCTTCAATTGCCATTCTACCTCATTAGCACTTCCCTAACTCTATATAAGGTATCATTTGAATTCTTTAATTCACAATTTTTTTAAAGAGTGTTTTTTAAAAATGTTATAATGTTTTTACTGCAATTGAGGACATTTGCAATAAATATCTTGAGTTTGAGATCATGGCTAAGTATTCCTTTTGTACTAGAAGTCAGATTTCTCTGATCTAACTCCATTGCCTGCAATAATACTTAGGAAAACTACAAATGCCAGCACACTATTTCAATACTGTACACAGTTGTTCATATGTAACTATGTCATTAGCTATTAAACAAACCAAATATAAAAGTTGAACAAATAGTACAAATCCACAGATTATTCACAGAAAAAAAAAAACAATAAAAGACTAATTTTCTACAATATGTCACCTTTTCATTAGTTCTTCAATAATATTTTTAGGCTATTTCAAGTAGAAGAGCTTGTTTAGGTTCTAAAAGGCATAAACAGGGATGAATACAGTCAGATTGGTTTTTATAAACTTTTGATGTTTCTTTTGCTGTGTGTTTTACTGTGACTATATAGAGACAGACAAATGTACATTTAAGTCATCAGTGGTTACATGAGTTTTGCTCATATGGCTTTTTGCTTATATGGATGTTGTAAATGGCAAGATAAAATCATGAAGTTTGATAAACTTACCTGTGCCCTGTAAACTTTAGTCCACTTACTGCATAACTTTATTCAGTCATTACTTATTAGTTTAAAATATGGTTTTAAAAAGTTGCAACCCAAACTTTATTTGACATTTCTGAATCAGAAAAGGGTAAACTGTGACACAGTTCCTCTGGGCCAGAGACTCTTTGGGGCAGAAAAGTTATGCAATAAAATAAAATAAAATAAGAGTTTCCAAACTCTGTTTCTAAAAAAGCTTGAGTTTTCCTCTGTGATTAACATTCACTCTATAGTCCCTTTTACCCAAGGCATGGTTTCGAAGTCATCTTTGAAGGTTTCATTTCTGGGAAGTTTTCAGCAAACCTATCTTATGCTTTGTCACAGTTGTTTTGTTTTTGTTTTGGAGAAGGTGAACATCTTGAATTGGGTATGGATTGCCTCTTTTCAAGCCTACGCATGTTCACTGAAGCTGAAGCTGAATTGGAGTTTTCATCCTTTACCATCCTTCCCCAGATCCTCTCTTTTTTTTCCCAACATATCTTCTCCAACATCTTCTGACTTTTCTTGCTGTCAGTAATTTCAGAATAAACAGATGCAGAAGCATCATCTTTTTAAAAGTTCCTTCACTTCCAATACGCTCTGTATGTTTCCAGCTCTATCTTTACATTTTAGATTATTCAGTGTCCAATCATCTTCATAGTCTATATTCTCTAAACTATATTTTACTCATATTTTCTTTCTTTTCTTTTTTTTTTCACTTTTTTTCTCCTTACTTAATGTTGGACAAGTAAACAATTCATCTTTCTTAGCAAGGCAGAGGTGAGCTCAAACTTGCTGTGGCTCGCAGCCATCACAGGTATCACTGCCAGGGTGAATGAATGTGAAAGGGTAAAACCAGTCTCTCCAATTTTCACGTCATGTCTATGCTCAAGGATATAAGGGTCACATTTAGTTTTCAGCTGAACCACCAGTTTTCCATGAACAATAGTTCCACTTTGACTGCCTTGATCTACAATGATATAACTTTGTAAGTCATGATCAAAGTAAATTTCTGCATGAAACTGACACCAACTTCATGGATTCAGTCTATGCTCTATATCATTTTCTCATCCAATTGTAGCAGGTTTTGCAGCAGTAATAATAAAGAGTGATCCTGTATGCAACACAGGTTATCTAACGACAATTACTCTAATATATGAGGGTCAATTTGTTTTCTCATTGTCCTCTTCAGTATCTTCTGCACTGACATAGCTGTCACCGGTAACATGAGAAGGGGCTGCGCTGGGACTTGTGAAGCCAGAAGCCAAGGGAGTGAAGGCAGCAAAAGGCAGCCTCATCCTGGCTGGCTGCTGTGGCCAGTGCCAGGATTCCCCAGCAATGAATTGCCTGGAGCCAAGCAGGGCTGTGGGCCACTACCAAGGGAAGAGGTAATAGCCTTGCCCAATCTGCAGGATCTGGAAACCAGAAAACTCCTGGGAACTATTGCATCTTCCCCAGCTACAGAAACAGCAGGAGGAGTGTTGGAGAAGTCAAGAAGCCAGATGTGTTCTCACCTTTCACAGGTTAAACCAGAAACAGGAGCCAAGAGAGTTAAAATTACATATGGCTAGATATGACCTGCTGATTACTCTTAAGTTTTTTCCACATTTATTGAGCTATGACTTACACATTGAAAAGTGCATATATTTGGGGTGCATAATAGAGTGCTTTGAGATGTGTATGCATCTTTAAATTATCTTAGTTAAGCTAGTTTACACATCTATCTCCTCGCATAGGTGCATTATACATTTCTGTGTGTGTAGTGAAACATTTCTTGTATGTTTTTGGAAATATGGCTATTTAGATATTTTGCCCAGTTAATCAGAGAATTGTTTTTGTTTTGTTCTGCTGTGAGGTTTTTCTTTTTTTTTTAATTGATTATTATTACACATATATTGTATAGCAACATATTACCCTACATATGGTTTACAAGTATTTTCTCATCCCATATATTGCCTTTATATTTTGTTGTTTCCTTTATTGTGCAGAAACTTGTTACTTTGACATAGTTCCACATTTTTATTTTTGCCTTTGTTGCTTGAGTTTTCTATGTCAAATCCAAAACATCACTGCCACAACCACAAAGAGCTTTTCATATATATATATATATATATATATATATATGTAATACAAGATTCATAATTTCAGTTTTTATGTCTAAGTCTTTAAACTTATTTTTGTGTTGCTCTAAGAGATGAGTTTGCTTTTTGTAGGTGAATATCTAGTTTTTCCTACACCATTTTTTGATGTATTTATCATTTGCTAATTCTGTGGGATCAGTTGACTGTATACGTATGACTTCATTTCTAGTTCTTCTATTATGTTCCACTGAGTTTTATGTAGATACTATACTATTTTGATGACTATAGCTTTGTAATATAGTTTGAAATCAGAAGGTTTTAGGATTTTAGCCTTTTTGTTCTTCTCAGTATTTGGCTATGTGGTGTCTTTTGTGGCTCCATACTAATTTTACAATTATTTTTTCTACATTTATTTTAATGGCATTAAAATTTTGATAGAAATGTCTTTAACTCTGTAGATGACTTTGTGTAGCTTAACGATTTCAACAATATTAATTTTTAGAATCCATGAACAGAGGATATATTTCCGATTTTGTGAAATTGTTTTCCTTATCTATTTTAAGACATTTTGTTGTTATTGTATAAAAATACAACTGATTTTCATGTTAATGTTGTATTCTGCAACTTTACTGAATTAGTTTATTAGCTATAACAGGGTGTTGTTGCTGCTGGTGTTGTTTTTTTTAAATGGTGGGTATTTTTAACTCTAGTTATGCTTTATAGCTGTAGTTGTTATCATTTCATAATTCTTTAAAATATAAGATAGGTTTCTGTTGTCATGAATTCAGGGGAATTAAAATGCTCCCATTTAAAATAATTTGTCGGGTTTGTCTGGGCCCCGGGATGGTAGGGGGTACTCCATGGGAGCCAGGGGATTCAGTTTAGGGAGGGAGAAGTGGTTGGAGAGGAGGCTGACCGGGAGAAGAAGAGAGGGGCTCCAGGGACAGTAGGGAGGAGAGGCCTCCTGACAGAGACCCAGCGCGGAGAGAGAAAAGGCCAGAAAAAAGGTGAAGGGTGGGAGTGAGCAACAGGATTGCTTTCCGGTCAGGGCAAGAGGCAGCGAACTTTGCTAAAACTGGTAGCCCCAGGAACAGT